>NW_006921942.1:2817291-2908581 GCF_000298275.1 Orycteropus afer afer | reverse complement strand
GCATATGAGCAGTTGATGGTCTGTTCCACAATCAGCTCCTGGCCTGGTTTTGGCTGAAGATATTGAGCTTTTCCACCGCCTCTTGCCACAGATATAGTCAATCTGATTCCTGTGTATTCCATCTGGTGAAGTCCACGTGTACAGCCTGCCCTGCATTTCAAAAAAAATAATCTGACTGCCAGGTTAGAGAATACACTGAAAGGGACAAAGGTGGAAACAGTTGGGAGGCTGAGACCATAATCTAGGGAGATGTGGTAGTGGCTGAGAACAGAGTGGTCTCCATGGAAAATGATGAAAAGAGTCAGATCCTGAATCGTCTTTGAAAGTAGAGCCAATGGGATGCTTCAGAAGAGGGGGAAGAGAAAGACAGCATCATGTTTCTGCATCAGGAATTGCCTTACAGCCCATCCCTGCCTTCCTGGTCCAACCACAATGCCCACATGCTTCTAGCTCTGACCACACATTGCAGAACCCACATCTGGCCTCATCAGTGATTGACAAGGCATCTCCTCACGTCCCTGAGGCCTCTGCCTCCCTGTACCTGGTGGTCAGGGCTCCAGGACCTATGTTTCTCCCAAGCTTGCCTGGAGCCCTGCCCTTCCTTTCCCTCTCTTCAAGCCCAGATCCCTGATGCTACTGCTAGCACTCGTAGGTTCTCAGTGGCTGGCCTGCAGAACCTACCTGCTCCTCTCTGCTGGAGTTTACCTCTGCCTAGTACCTGCCAGTCCCTCCTTCCAGCTGACTTCCTCTCCCTGTGGGCAAAGGCAGCAAGTAGAGATACGCTGGGGAGCTTTGAGGTCTGATAGTTTCTGCCTCTGCCACTTCCTACCTGTATGTCTTGTTCTGACAGCTTAAATGCTGTAGACCTTGGGCTTCTTATCTATGGAATGGGGACAATAATATGTACCTCTCAGTGTTGTGAAAATAAAGCCCTGAGAACAATACCAGGCATCCATGCCCCTTACCCTACATACCACCTGAGCCTTGATGTCACATGAAGACACACACAAGAGCACACACCATGTTCAGAAAATTGTTGCATTCTTCCAGGAATTCATCCCATGTTTCAGTCTCTCCTTGGACTCTGGCATTTGGCCCCTACCCACCTTGACACTGTACAATAGCAGGCGTGTGATGGAGCCTATTTCTTTGTGTTTGCAGCCATCTGAATGACAGCCCCAAAGGCTGTAATCAAAGCACCAAGGTAATGTTAGGCAGCATGTGGGCAAAGATTTCTCAATTCAGTTACATGTTGTATTTTAATGTCTGTTAGAAAAATGTAACTAGTGCAAGAAACCTGCAATTGCATGACTATGACCATTTAAGATGGAGCTGAAGGGGCGGGGTGGGGGGTGTCTGCCTCCACAATCGCCTGCCTCGTGGCAACCCCAGGAGCCACAGAGACATGCCCAGCAGGCCTGCAGGTGCCTCTGACTGCCAGTCCCACCCTGCCACCACTCAGAGGCTTGGAAAGTGCAGGGGATGCTGGTGTGGATTCCTAAATACCGACCCTTTGAGAGGTTCTCTACAACCCTTTATGTAACTCATGGAAAGATCATGAAAGAAAGAAGGTTGTTTTTATTGTTAGCTGCCCTCAAGTTGGCCCCCGACTCATTGTCATGCACAAAGGGATCAGACAATTATGATCAGTGATTTTCAGAGGGATAGGCCATGGCTATACTCAAGAGGACTGGAGTTTGGGCACTCTAATCGGAGTCATCCATGGCCTCATGGAAAAATCACCAGGTGTGCATCTCAGAGACCTGGGTTGGAGCTTGGCTCTGTTTGATGGACTGTGTGATTCGGGGTCAGCTGCTAGCCTAGCTGTGTAAGCAGCTCCTCATCTGGATGGTGACAGCAATGATGCTGCCTCACACAGCTGAGATGAGGATTAAATAAAATGATAGCCTGAATGTACAGTGTGAGCAGCATGGAACCAGTTCGGATGCATGAGATGAAGCTGAGGAGTGCCTGGAAGGAAGCTGACAACTTTCGAGCCTGGGTAAAGGCAGGATAGGATAGAGGGTCAGGAAGGTGGGCCTCTGGAGCTAGCCTACTTGGGTTTGAGTCCTAGCTCTACCACTTGCTGGGAGTGTGACCTTAGGCATGTTACTTAACCCTCTGTGCCTCATTTCCGAGCTGCAAAGTGGGAAGTATAAAGTGGATCATTCTGAGAACTAAATAAATGAATCACTGCCTGGTCAGTGCTCAGCACAGCACCTGGTCCATGTACATGCTCAATAAAACTTTGCTTGCATGAGTCCTGCAGTTCCAGCTTTGGCACTTCCTGGATAGCTTTGCTTATGAGGCCACTGGGCAGGAGCACCAGGGAGAGCTCAGGAAATGCTTCCCACGATGTAGCATTGGAGCTGAGGTCTGAGGAAGACTGACAGTTTACAAAGGCTTGAGGAGGGAAAGAGGGAGCATTGTTCCAGATGCAGGGACTAGCAAGGGGTAGCACTTTGGAGGAACAGGGAGATGGTGAGGCTGGAGCAGGGAAGAAAGTGAACAGGCTAGTTGGGGAGCAGCCAGAGAGGAAGTGAAAAGGTGGGTAGGCCAGGGAGTGGACTGTGATCCTGTCACTCCTGTCATTGGGTCACGGGTATCAGTGGGATGTGAGGGAAGGACCTCCATACCTTTTCCATCAAATGGAGGAGGCCATATCCCTCATCTTAGTTTTGCGAGAGGAGCTCTGGTGGCGTAGTGCCTAAGGCACTGGACTGCTAACCAGAAGGAAGATTGGGCAATCTACTTCCATAGTGTTACTGCCTTGGAAACCCAAGGAGGGGTTGCTGTGAGTCAGATCCAACTCAGTGGCACGTAACGACGACAACAGTTTTGCGAAGGAAGGGGAGGAATGACTAAATGAATAAATGAAAATGGTTATAAACTGAATGTTCCATGAGTTTTGGGCTATTTTTCAAATCCCCAAAGGCTGGTACTCATATAACTCCACCAAATAGCTGTTCCTAATATCTGGCTTTGAAAGAGCTTTCACTGGCTCCCCAGTTCCCTCCAAAGTACCCCATAGGTGATCAGACCCCAGACCACCTTCCCAGGCTCTTCCCTGTGCCCAGCAAAACTGTTCCCTCTGTTCCTTCCACATCTCTGCCTCTGGACCTTTGCTCATGCTGACCTCTCTGCCTGGTAGACCCTCCTTCCCATCATCTCCAAATACCCACAGTCCGCCTGTCTTCAAAGCCCGGGTCAGGCACCCCATTCTACTGAGCCTCCCCCTGCCACTGCCTGCTAGAAATCAACTCTCCTTCTAAGGCCCCTACCCCAAACAACAATCCCAGTTGCCATTGAGTTGACTCAAACTCATAGAGACCCCATGTGCGTCAGAGTAGAACTGTGCTCCAAAGGGCTTTCAGTGGCTGATTTTTCAGAAGTACATCACCAGGCCTTTCTTCTGAAACATCTCTGAGTGAACTTGAACTTCTAACCTTTTGGTTAGCAGCTGCGTGTGTTAACTGCATCATCCAGGGACTCTTGCAAACCCCTGGGACCCATTTTTTTCTACCTTCTCTTAACATTTATCACTCTCTGTTTGGTTCAAACAGATGGCTGTTTCTGCTGATGACCAACTTTAGAGACAACAGGCAGGGAAAATAAACGTTGTTGCTGTTGTTAGGTGCTGTCGAGTCGTCTCAGATTCATAGTGACCGTGTGTACAGCAGATGAAACACTGCCCGGTCCTGTGCCAGTTCCACGATCCTCACTGTACCTGAGCCCACTGTTGTAGCCACTGTGTCAGTCCATCTCAGTGAGAGCCTTCCCCTTTTCTGTTGACCCTCCACTTTATCAAGCATGATGCATATGTGGTGTAAATCATGTAGCTTTGTAAGATTAAAACTGTCAACAGTAAGACTGGTCAGAGTAATCTTTGGTGTGACATGGTGTCACTTACTAGCTGTGTGGCTTGGGACAAGTCACTGTGCCTCTCTGAACTCAGTTTCTCCATCTATGGAGTAGGGATAAATATCTCTACCTCACAGTGTTGTTGTGAAAATTCTGAAAGCTAACAGAAGTTTCAGTGTCTGCCACCACCCTCAGTGACAGTAGATCTGCAGTAATGTTAGCAGGATCTTCTTTCTTTTAACCATTTATAAGTGAATCTGGGTCTCATCTGGCCTTAAGTCTGGCCACAGGGTTGGCTTCTTGCCAATTATTGCTCCAAAAGATACTCCACATGCTTTAAATAGCATTTGTAAGTGACACTTCAGCCAGCCAGGGCGAATGCTATTGGAGGGTTGCCCATGGGCTTTCTGAAGACGCTGTGTGTTGACTCAATTCTTTCCTGGGCACCGGGCCGGGTACAGGCATGTGTGTGGGGAGTGGCTGGTCATGTGCAGCAAGGTCCTGCCCGGTCCCATCAGCCCCATATCAAAAGCTACGAGTCTCGGCCTGCAGTCCTAGCTCTGCTGTTAATGGTCATGTGGCTTTGGACCAGGCCTCACCCTCCCTGGGCCTCCCCCTCCTTGTTGATCCCATGAGGCCTTGTGACTTCAGAGGATGAGCACAGGCCCAACAATGCCGGGATCTCCTCACTTGAAAACCTTTTTGATGTGTCTCTTGACAGCTGCTTCTATCCTGTCTCTGGAACCCTTCTCTATTAGTGCTCAACCTTCTGAGAAGAGTATTTCTTGCATTTCTGTGCCCTGAATTTACTGCTTTCAAGCCTGGTTCTAGCTCTGGACTAGTGGAGGGACACAGTTCACCTCTCTCCCTCCATTTGAAGGGCTGCTTCAGCTCCCTCCTCCCCACTCCCCCCACCCAAGAGGGACTTGAGGCAACTTACCTAACCTCTGGTGATCAGCTGATTGAAGTATAGCACATGATCCCTGGACTGAGTCCTGTCCATCCAGTGGTTGCCTGGTCCTTCTGCCTACCCTGCACATTGTCTGCAGTAACTATGTTGTGTTGTTGTTATGCGCCATCGAGTCAGACCTGACTCATAGCAACCCCTCCTTGGGTTGCCAAGGCGGTATCACTACGGAAGTAGATTGCCCAACCTTCTTTTTGAGGAGTGGCTGATGGGTTTGAACTGCCAGCCTTCTGGTTAGCAGTCAAGTGCCTTAGGCACTATGCTACCAGAGATAGCCATTGTTTATTGAGGGCCTGCGGTACTCCAGGTATAGACTAGGCACTTCACCAATATAATTTCTAATCCTCGGCATCCCCTGCTAAATAGTGTGTGTGTGTGTGTGTGTGTGTACTCATTCTAGAGACAAATCGGTTGAGGTGCAGAGAGGTGAAGGAATTTCCTCACGATTGCACAGGGAGGAAGAACAGAGCTAGGAATCAAACTTAGCCACATTTGGCTACAAAATGTATGTTCTCTCCATTATGTCACGTTGCCACTAAAACTAGAGTACCCTATTTTCTGCTTCCTCTGACTCCCAAACAGCCACCTGCATGGCAAGCCCCTGGTGGAACCCGGAACCCACCCCTCCATGTGCCTAGGGCCAGGTGTGGGCCCCAGTCAATGCTTTTGGATAAAGATGATGAAAAAGATAGTGGTGGTGGTGCTACCCTGGGGTCCATAGTGAGGGAGGGAGTTTGCATCAGGGAGACTTCCCCTGTTCTTTCCTATTTTCTCTCCATGCTCTGAAGAACATCCCTGCCATAAGCAACATCGTCTCCAGACATGACAGCCAAAAAAGCCAAACCCACTGCCATCAAGTCAATTCCAACTCATAGTGACCAAACAGACCAGATAGAATAGAACTGCCCCATTGGGGTTCCAAGGCTATAAATCTTTATGGAAGTAGATTGCCTCATCTTCCTCTTGCATAGCAGCAGTTGGGTTTAAATCAGCGACTCGTTGGTTAGCAGCTGAGTGCCTTAACCACTGTGCCACCAGAGCTCCTTATTTACCTACTAGGGTACAAGATCAGCACTTTCCAAACCTACTCAGGCCTGGCTGCGGATGGGCACCAGGGAGACAGAGGTGTGCGGTGAGCTCACCTTAACACAGTAGTCATTGGGATCTTGGGGAAAGAGGCATCATCTCAGATTGGTGGGTGATGAGGTCAGAGGAACTTCTCAGAGGAGACAGCTTGTCTGGTCTTGGAAAATGGAATAGGAGAATGGTGTTCAGTGCAGATACAGTAGTGTGTGCCCAGACTTGATACCAAGAGGTAACACAGTAGGAGAAAAAGCGGTGAATGAGAATTCAGGAGGCCTTGAGCTCCAATTCTGGTTCAGCTTCCTAAGCAGGGCTTTGTAACCCTCTGAGAGACCCTGTGCACATCACCTGACCCACCTTTGTCTGGTTTCCTTATATGCAAAATAGAAGACTGGATACAATCAGCTCCATGACAGCCATAAAAGACTCATTTTGCTGATTAGAAAACTAAAGAGTTAGAGAGGAAAGGGCCCTAGTCAGTCACAGAGGAGGACCTGGGTTCCTTGGTCAAGTCCTTGTCTCTACCATCTGTCCAGACCTCAAGGATACCCTGGCCCCAGCTGGCCATCCTGTCTGCCAAGACTAGTGCCTGTCCTGAGTCTTGCATTTTAGCCCTCTGAAGCACTGAATAATTTCACCAGGGATCCAGTGCCCCTAGAGGGTTGGCCTTGGGTGTGAGCTAGTCATGCTCTGGGCTCAGAAGAAGTGGTGTTGTTCTGGAGGAGGCACGGGAGGGCAGCCCCCAGCATCACTCCTGCAGGCCAACCATGGTCACACTCTCCCTTTAGAACTTCCCTAGGCTCCCCAGTTACATGGAATTATGGAACATTTTAGAAATGTTAGAGATCTCCTGGTTCAGTGGTTTCCAAACTGTTTGGGGGGGCAAGAAAACCTTCACAAAGTCTCACTGAATACTCCAGTATGGAAAAGGGTAAATATGTGTGGTGGCTTCAGAAGAACCCCAGTGAGACACTGGGACCCCTCCTTTGACCACCCCACTCCTCCCACCCATGATTGACAATATTAAAATTAATCAAGTGTAAATTATGAAGGCTTCCCAAAAGAGCTGAATGGTCAGTCTTTTCATTGTCTATCCAGGGCAGAAAATGTGTTGAATCCAGTAGCCACAAGGCAAAGTTATCATCAGCAACACCATCAAATTGAAGACTTTCCGCTTCATCTGATCTTAAAGGTGGCGTAGAGCTCTGATCAACAAGTGTATTGCTTCCTACTCCCACAAAAGATAAAGATGACCCTTTTGTGCCTGTGTTGAAAACTTTAAAACATCATTTGGGGCTCACAGCACCAGGAACGAGCATTCATTATCGGAACTAACAGAAGCAAGGTACCAGCATTATTGGAACTAACAGAAGCAAGGTACCAGCTCCAAGAGGTGACAACTGTGAAGGTACCTGAAGAGAACAGAGTATGACACAGACTGGACAGGATATTGGGCCATTATCTGAGGTGCAGTCCCATTCAGTGGAAAACTTCTTCAAGGAGGTTAATAAGCTTCTCTTCATCCCCTGCACTTATGTTAGAGGATTCCAGAAGATCCATGTCTGTGGCAGTTTTCACTTGATTTTCATACTCTGGGTTTCCTTTCTCACGTCTAGTGCCAAGGTCATGATTAAGTTCACTGTGATTGAAAATAGATGGAATGTTCTCTGCTAACTGGTCACCATGTCTTTTAATTTCTGACAAGATTTCATAGACAAGACATTTCTGTGGGATAGCTAAGCCAGAAGTGGCAATCCTCACCATCTGTTCTTAGTGTATGAGCTCTAGCAGTTTCTCGTAGCCATGTTTCTCACCCTGCCCACCTCTCTGAAGGGCATCCTCTCCTTCTATAATACTAAGAACTGCCCAACACTAAAAGTTTTAACAGAAGGGAAGATGAGACATGACCAGCAAATAGGCGCTCACTTGTTCACTGATCACTCCTGCTTGTCCTTGTGCCATGGCCCCTTGAACTCCATATTCTGTTAGTGAGGACACTAATCTGGTCCCAGCTTTGAGTGGTCAGACCTTTAAGGCAATAGCTTTGTGAAGAGCTGCTTGTAAAGTTAAAGCTTACATGGGTCAGTCTACCGATTTACCTGGGAGTAAATCTACCGATTTACCTTGTTTTGTGTTTTTCAACTACAACTGATCAAATTCCTTTATTCTTAAACTAGGAATTTCTTCTAAAGTGATTACCCATGTTGTACCCTCTGTCTTTCCAATATAAATATAACCATTCCATTAACTTCACTGGGGCTTTTATTGCTCCCATATTTTCTTTATCTGGACCTTGACAAGGAGCTCTGGTAGCGTACTGCCTAAGGCCCTTGACTGCTAACCAGAAGGTGGGCAGTTCAAACTCACCAGCCACTCCTCAGAAGGAAGGTTGGACAAGCTACTTCCATAATGATACCACCTCAGAAACCCAAGGAGGAGTCACTGTGAGTCACATCTGACTTGATGGCAGTGTGTTGCATTTTGCATTGCATTGGACCTTGACACTTCATCTTACTGATTTCAACTCCAAAAGTAGTTTTGTACAGGCAGCTAACATGGAAGAGCTACAAGCTCCTTGTCATGTGGATCATAAGACATACGACACAGGAGGAACCAAAGCTAAATCTTCAGCAGTACATTCAACAGCAGAGTTGGGGTACTGAAATGTTTCATGTTGCAAGTCCATCTTCTTTACCAGAAATTTGTTCTCCTCCCTGTCTGCCCCTTCCTCTTCCTCTGCTTCGTCAGGATAGTGTTGTTGTGTGCCCACTATCCTCATCCTCTCCTTCCATATCATCTTTGTCTTCTTGCTACTCCTCTTCTACTTCCCCTTCACCAGAATATTGACCTTCCTGGGAGACAAGATTCCTATCAGGAGAAATGCACACAATACATCTTCTCTGTGAAGAGCTTCTTCCTCCATGTACACTCACATGGGTATGCTTATCTTCATCATCATCTAGTGGGGGTCCTGAGGAGTTCTAAGTTCCTGGCTATAGTCTTGGACGGCTTCCAAGGGCTTCTATATCCCACTATCTTCTTTTGGATTTCTTTGAGAACTTGCCCATGGCTAGGGAGAAGGGTGGTGGTGGAGAGTCTCTGTCACGATTACTTACTCGATCAGCTGGTAACATACATAACCAGGACCAGATTGTTGTACCAGCCTCTTAGCACCAAACCATCAACTTCACTTTTGAGTTGGATGAAGAAGCTATGTCCAGGCTTCCTAATATATTAAACATTAGAGCACTTGGTTTTCCTTACATCGGTCAAGAATAAATCTAACTCTGAAGAGTGGTATCAAGGAAAAGTGCTAGCTATAGCAAATATTGCTTGAACCCCTACTATATTCCAGGCACTGCTCTAAACACATTACCTATGTTAACTAAGTTCACCTCATAGTAATTGTGAGAACATACTATTATTTTCAATAAATTTTTAATGGAAGCATATCATACTTCCGAAAGTATGATAGCCAAATCATAAGTATACAGCTTCATGAGCTATAGGAGAGTGAACACACCCGTGTAACTATGCCTAGATACCTTCAGGTCCAGAAATAGGACATTATCCTCATTTCAGATGAAGAAACTGAGGCAGGCACAGAGAGGTACAAGGTCACACATCTAATCAGGGGTGTAGCCTGGTTTCAGCCATGAGAATTCTGGCTTCTGAACCCAACTCCCTTTACCACTGTACTATGCTGCCCCTAGTTTCTCCTAAGTGGCCCAAGCTGACCTAGGGTCAGGGAAAGCTTCTGAGATCCTGGCATTAGATCTGAGTGTTGGGGGAGGATCTAGACTTAATCAAAGGGGTTGGAGGAGAGGGAGAGCATTCCAGGCAGGGAACCTGAAGGAAGCTAGGGTGCTGGAGGATGAGGGGAGAAAGGAGACGGGAGAAGGGGAGGGGAGGCTGGGGGCAGGGCCCAGGCTATCTGTACTTCATGGACCAGGTTATACTACTTGGGATCCTTTATTCTAAGGGCAGTGGAGAGCCATTGCAGGGCTTTAGGCAGGTGAACAGCATGACCAGCATGGCTTTTTAAGAGCCATTCTGGCCACTATGTCAAGATCAGGAGTGTGAAAAGGTCAAGAGAGACTGTGAGAATAGTAAGGAGGCTACAACAGAGGTCTAAGACTGATGGGAGCTCAGACCAGCGTGGTGGCCAATGCAAAGAAGAATCCAGAGGTGAATGGGCCTGAGCAAGAATAAAGTGAGGTAAGAAAGACTGGTTTGGGGCTGGTCCATTCCCCAAGTCTAGCAATCTCCAGGCAAGCCCAGATTTGTGCAGAAGCTCAGGGATTCCATTTTGGCCGCACTGGCTACAAGGCTAAACCAGCAGAACTGCCCTCGAGGCCACCAGTAAATAGCATTGTAAACAGCCCCAAGTTGACCTTGGATGAGGGCAGATGGTCTTCTGAGAAGGCCTGGGGGATTCGGAGGAGAGAGATGTGGGGCAGCAGGGACAGCAACGTGCATTCTCACCCGTCAGTCAAGAACAGTCATTGGACTTGCAAAAGGCCTCACAACAGGCATCCCTGAATAGGTTGCCACATTGACAGCCTTCTTTCAGATGGAAAAACCACATTTCCATAGTGATATTTTGAGGACTAGGGCTGTTGTTGGAAGGAGTGGCTCAGCCAGGAGGTGTAATTATAACCACCACAGGCACGGCAACACTAAGCTGCTCTGGGTGGTCATCACCACCCTATCATAAGGCAGGTGCTTGCCCAGGGTCATTCAGCTGGTCGGGATGAAGCAGGATTTGAATGCTTGCAATTTGACATCATCGACCCTACCCTGTATCATCTGACCCAGTAAGCAAGGTAAGCACGGGCTTCTTGTGCTCACTAATCTGTGGTGAATAATTTCACGTTTTTCACATCAAAGATTCTGCTTCTTGGTATGGCTGACATGTGTCTCTCTCCCAATCCCATAGCACTGTCCCACAGAATCAAAGCCTCTTTTCAAATTTACAACCCCTGACAGGGATGGAATACCTGTAAGTAAAGTAAGCAAAGGTTTACTTGTGCTTACTTACTAATGTATAGTGATCAGTTTCTAAGATGTGATGAAACCCATGTGCAATTGTTCAGTACAGTTTAGTGAGTAAACACAAGTAAGTCCGCACTTACCTTGCTTATTGGGTAATCCACCCCTGGCCCTGCCCATGCCCAACCACTGAACTCTGCAGCCTCAGGCTGGGTCCTGTAGTAACTGTGTGACCTCAGACAAGTCACCTCACCCCTCTGAACTTCGATGACACCCTTCCTTCCTTCCTTCCTCTTGTTCCACTCACTCACCCACAGGCTGTTTGTGGCTGGAGCCTGTTTCCACCCGGGTGGAATTGATATTCCACCTAGACTCTCTGCCTCCCACTCAGTGTAGGAATCTATTTTACCCAAAACGGAAAAGGTCATGTAGCCTGTGCTTGAGCATCACTCATTTCAGGGAGCACAGTCCCACTGGAGCTTCCTTTTCTTCTAGTTTGCTAGATCGAGAATTCGGAACGTTCTTCCTGGTCCTCCCTGCCATGCTGGTTCTGCCTGGTGGCTGGGCTTCCTCCCAGGAAGCTGTCAGTAGTTGGTTGCACCTGGACATATTTTCCATGAGCCAGATTTCTCTTCTCCCATCTGGTGGGAAGCAGACCTTCTCAGCACATGGGGCAAGAAGGTGGCTGCCATCTTGTGACAATAAGAATATCCCCTTTCTTTCCTCAAGATTTCAGTCTGTAAGCCTAGGGATCCTGAATACACAGCCCCCTTATGTGTTCTTCAGGCTTAAGCTATGAGGACAGCTGTGAGTCGTTGCAGCCAGCCTCCTCCATGAGCTCTGGCTACTAGAAAGGCCTGATCTGCAGTTACTCCAGTGGTTTCAGAGGTTTGGGAAAGCCTTGCCACAGTCAGTGAAATCAAAGCTGTTTCATGGCATGGCAGTAATACCTTGCTTGCATTCATTGCAAGATTTAAAGACTGCTCAAAGCTATTTGTCATCTTATTTGCATCTCCAGTGATAGGAGTGGCTAAGCCTTGGAATAATAACAGGAGGTATAGCAGGAAACACTGCTATGGAAGCCTAGCATTTTCATAGCCATCGGCCCACCAGCATTGATCAAGAACCTACCATATACACATACTTTGCTGCTAGTATAGATGGCCTTGATCAATTTCCCCTCCAACTATCACTCCATATAGCACCAAACCAATGGTCCCAGAGCACAGTTGCCCATGTTCCACCATGAACACCTTCCCCACCCCCACCCCCACTCCCTACAAAATACAGGCCAGGTTTGCATATGGTACTCAAGACATTTCCCAACCCAGCCTCATGCTGACCTTCCAGACTCAATTCTTGCTGTTCATAGCCAGGGTTGTCATATGAGGTGATGTGGAGGATTCTAGAATGTAATTCCTATAAAAAGCGCCTATCACATAGTCAGCGCTCAACAAATAACAGCTTTTTCTTTTTCCATGATGAAAGATTGTACCTGTGACCCCCAGCTGACTTTTACGAGAGGGTGTTTTTTCGTGAAAAAAACTAAAATGTGTTCATGAATGTTAACAAAGATTTTATGTGGAAAAGATTTGACAGAAGCCTGGCACAAAGCAAGTGTCCAGTGATTGTGAGCCAGGGTGCTAAGCAGAGTCCTCTGGCCCTCCCAGCCCTGGCCTTCTGCAAGGTGTAGCACACCAGCCCAAGTTGCAGCCAGGCGGAGGCATCTCCAGGATCTGATCACCTCCCCAGGCTAGGCCTATTTCCTGTCTGGGAAATGAGGAAGTAGAGCTGGAAGAACATTGGAGAGAGGACACCATGTCCTGCTTCAGGCTGGGCTGGGTCCATCCTCACCTGACGGTGAGCCATCTCCCTTTAAGAACAGCCTGGACCCGGCTACCACTGTTAACCACTCACAGGGGGATCTGTGTAGGAGATCCTGGATAAAGAGGGAGAACAATGTGGAATAAAACTCAAAATCATTTGGAAAAAAAAAATTAAAAAAGGAGGGGGACCAGGTTTGCTGGTCTGATAGAGCCTGGTGGAACCACTGAGACTATGGCCCCTAGCTGCCCTTCAGGTCTGGAATTGAACCCACTCCTGTGGCTTCCAGCCAAACAAAAGACAGGCATGAGGTGAATATTTACACTAGGTAGATACACTCCTTGGAAAGACCAATCATGGGAGAAAGAAGGGCTGTTTATGCACAAGGAGGCAGCTCAAGGGGCAGGAGTGCATGGAGGGATGCACACAGGGAAGAGGTAACTATGGGGGGGAAGTAGGAGGGGAGTGGTTGCATTGTGGTAAATGGTAGTCAGTGTCATGAGACAAAGTGTATGTGAACTGCTGTATGGAAGGTGAATTTGCTCTGTAAATTTTCCCTCAAATCACAATAATAATTAAAAAAAAAAAAGAAAAAGAACAGCCTGGAAGGGTTCAAAAGAGGAGCAGTGAACAGGAATCCATGGCATGTGGAGTTGTTTAAAGGAGATGGAAATGGAAATGTTAAGTATGGAGAAGAGACATCTTAAGTGGGTCACTATCTTTGGCAGATTGTTGTGGGAGGAGGAGTTGGACTAGCCGGAGCTCAGACTATGTATGCATAGAAGGACAAGTTGACAAGTTCAGCTTAATAGCGGGAGAGCTGCCCAGAGGTGGCAGGAGCTACCTGGGAAAACCTGAGTCACCTAGTGCTGGGTGTTCCTGTGGGAGAGTGTGAATAGGATTCACCTGCAAATGACCAAATCAGAGGCTGCACCAGCCCCTCCCACCCTGTAGTCTGAGGTTTTAAAGAATTTCCAGCATGAATGTTCTCAAACAGTAATTTTCAAATTCTTTTTAAATTCACAGAACTGGTTTTTTTTTATAAAGTTTATATAGATGCCCACTCTGAAAAACTGCTGAAGACAGAACTGCTTTGGTTGTGTCCTAAGTGGCACAAAGATTTATGCTAACTACTAACTGAAAGGTTAGTGGTCCAAATCCACCCAGCCGTGCTGCGGAAGAAAGGCCTGGATCTACTTCTGTAAGATTACAGCCTTGAAAACTATGAGCGCAGTTCTGCTCTGAAACACGTGGGGTCACCATGAGTCAGAATTGACTTAATGGCAGTGGGATTGGTTTAGTTTTGGTGTGGTTGGGGGAGGAGAGAGCCCAGAACCCCACTGCCCTGCCTGCACCTCTCCACATATCCTGAGCACAGTTTGAAAGTCACTGTTCTAGAACCCGGTAGGCCCAGGGCTGCTGAAGTTTGCAGCTACTCCACATAATGTCCACATTTTAGCAGGTCCACTACTCTTGGCAGTTTCACTTCTCTGAACGCGAGGAGCCTAGCTTCTGGCTTCCTGTCTCCTTCTCTAATCTCACTGTCTGACTGGAAGCAGGGCCTGGGCTGCATCCTTCAGACTTGAGCTGGCTTCAGCCCAGGTTCCGGGCCTACTCCTTGGTGGTTCTTGGGGTGTCTGCACTTGGCCGTTCCAAAGTCATTCCGTGGGATCTCCACTTATCATCACAAATTCTTTGGCATGAAAGTACATCCTATTCTTAGAGCCAAGCTGGACATCATACCTTTTAGCTGCTGCTGTCTCCTCAGAAGCTGATGCTAAGAGAGTATGTCTCCTAGTATGAAAAAAAAAAAAAAAAAAAAATCACAATAGTAAAATCAAAGAAATGACACTAATTCCTGTGAAATGGGCTAGGGCTTGGCAGGTAGTGGGAATCCACCTGGAAGGTGTAAATGAAGGTGTCCTTGACCCACTCTCTCCTCCTACTATCTCTCCATCACCACCCCTGAACTCTCTGGAATCTGGAATGCGTCCCTTTTCTTCCCGCCCTGATTTCTGCCCCAGCTTCAGCTCTGTGTGGTTACAACACCCTCTCCCAGACCCCCTGCTTCCCCACTTACACCGTCCTCCACACTGTGCCCAGAGGGGGCTCGCAAAGCCAGAGTCTGACCAAGTCAGTCCTGCTCATCCCCAAAGACCAGGATGAAAAGGTATTACTAAGACTCAACCTGTTGATTCCTCTCTGATCATCCAGACCACTTTGTTTATATCACTGTTTTCTATCTCTGGTTTTAGGGTCTTTTAAGTACCTGTTATTCACACTTGAGATCAAGGTCCGAGTCTGATTTAGCTTTGTATTTCTAGCCCTGGCCTAACCCGAGGCTCAGACCAGGCAGTTAGCATGTCTTGTAGAGTTAATACACAGGATAATGTTTAGATAGCATTGCTCCTTAGAGACTCTGCTGGTGGGATCTGGCCTGGGCTGTATTCTGCGTGTGCTGTGGGATTCCAGAACTGCAGGCCTGTCCCTGGACAGAGCATTCTAGGCCCCCCAGCCCTGAGGTTGTAACATGGTGTCATTTCTGCAGAATCTTGGCAAAAGGAGAATCTGGATGGCCCGAGAACCAAGGTGAACTTCCCCAGTGGCTCACAACTCAACTCCCCCTGATTCATTTTCCCAAGGGGTGTGTTTCCTCCTTTGTGACAGCTCAGTATTTTTAGCGGATACATAGCTCCGTGGGCTGTGCCACCTGGCACTTGCTCCTCTTCCCACAGGTGTCCTTTCCTATTTGAAGTTCCCCAGGAGAGCAGTGTATCACAGCGCCGATAACTGGCTCCCTGTGCTGGACCTCCCAAGACACAGTGACTGCTGGAAACTGACCCAAGCGTCAAAGGATACAGGTTGCGCAACTGTGGACTTCAGGGTGTGTTTCTAATCACATCTTCCTCTCACTTCGCGTGACTAAACCCGTGTTGCATATCCTGGGGGAAAACATATTTGACAGCAAGATTATAATAAAATAAGAAATTTGGCATCTGGCAAATCTTTAAAATATGTGAATTTGGAGGAGACATAAAAGTTTTGTGATAAAATATTTATTTATTATTTAATGTATGCTAATTAAGGTCCCTAGGTGGTGCAAACCATGTGTGCTTGTCTGCTAACCTAAAGGTTGGCAGTTCAAACCCACCCAGTAGTACCACAGAAGAAAAGGCCTGGCAATTTGCTTCAGATTTCCAAAAAGACAGTATGAAGAGTTTTACTCTGTAACACATGGGGTTGCGATGAGTCACAATCCACTCAGTGGCAACTGTTCTGGTTCCCTAGTGCTGCTCTGACAAGAATATACCACGAATGGGATGGCTTTAACAAACAGGAGTTTATTCTTACAATTTGGAGGCTTTAAGTCCAAGTACAAAGTGCCAGGCTCTAGAGGCTGGGTGAAAGCCCCTCAACCTTGGATTGCACCTCTGCCTCCTGCTCCTGGCCCACTGAAGCTAGAGGCATCGCTTCACTCAGCTGCTGGCTGCTGAGGCTGACAAACCCAAGGTTGACAAGTAAAAAAGCACCGTCCCAATGTTACCAAACCACACAGCAGGCCATTAATTCAAGTCTCTTGAAAAGCCCCCAGGTCGGCAAAGCATGGCAGGCTGCTGAACAACGACATGACTACATGCAGGGTTCAAGTGTGCCATAAGCTAGAGACCATTCCCAAAGCTGCTTCTTACATATGAGAAGCAGACCACATCCCTAAGCAGCTATTCAGCTGCTCCAATACATTCCACCATGGAGTTAATTACCAATGGGGAGTAACTATATCCAGCTGCCCAGACACTCAACCAGGCCTAGCCAAGTTGACACACAAACTTAACTAACAACAACATTTGATTGATTGATTAATTGGTTTCCAAATATTAACAATAATACAAGGAAAATTCAATGATATAAATGTAGAATACATTCGTGGAAACTCAGGTTGAAAAGATAACTTGGAGGCCACGGAGTTGCTCCCCCCATTTAAGAGAAAAATGCAGCTTATGGAGAGAAAAATCATGGGCCTGAAAGTCAGATAGGCCCTCACTGGCTGCATGACCTTGGGGAAATGACTTTGAGGAAGAATTTAGCTCTGGGCTGGACCCACCTCTTCTGCATTTTATTTGATTTATAGTGTTTCTTAAAATAAGTTGTGCCGCATCTTTAAATTACAAAGCAATTAAGCACATGAACTTTGTAGACTGACCACCTGCGTTCAAACTTACTGGCTGTGTGACCTTGGGCAGGTGACTTTAACCTCTCTGTGACTCCATTTTCTCATGTGTAAACAGGAATGAAAGAGTCCCAATCTCATATACTATTGTTCAGATTCAATGAAACACGTTGAGTGTTTAAAATAGTGCTTGACACTTAGAGCAATATAAACCCAAAATCCACTCTCATCAAGTCGATTCTGACTCATAGTGACCCCCCATCAGGTTTCCAAGGCTGTAAATCTCTACAGAAATAGATTGCCTCATCATCCTCCCATGGAACAGCTAGTGGGTTCAAACTGGCTACCTTTTGGTTAGCAGCCAGTGCCTTAACCACAGCACCACCAGAGTTCCTTAAGAGCATTATAAGGGTTTGCTAATATTGCTAGTTTAAAAAAAAATCTTTACTTGCACTTCTTGAAAAACTAGGTCTGACAACCCCACATAATACTTGGCTGGAAAGGAGTAGCTGCTGCTGCCTTCAGAAAGGACACTGCCGTGCCTTCCAAGTTCACCACAGTCCCCACCACTCCTCCCCTCTTACACCCCCTCTGCCTTGCCCAGTCATGTTGCCACCCACTGCCCTATAGTACCTTGAGCCTCCGTTTCTTCCTTTTTCATTAGGAATAAATATATCGATTTCACAATGTTGTTACAGAAACAATTAATCCACCTACCACCATGGATACATAATGGGCATGCAGTAATCATTCCTTCCCTTCTGCTAGTCTGTTCATCTAGCCTCCGAGTGATCACTGCTAATGACAGGGAGCTCACTACCTTAGAGAGCAGCTTCATTGCTGAGTCTTTGTCATCCTCAGAATCCAGAAACAACTGTCTCATCCATCATCTTGCTGGAGATGCCATTTGGTTTCCACCAGACCCTTTTGTAATCTTAAGCAGAGGGATGTCCCATCTCCTTTGGGAGCTCTGTGCCTAGTTCTTGTGTTTGGTGGAAACTCTGGGGTTTGAGAGATGCTTCGAGGGGATCTCTGGTGGTGCAGTGCCTGAGGCATTTAACTGCTAACCAGAAGGTTGGGAGTTTAAACCCACCAAAGAGTGGGCAATCTACTTCCATAAAGATTTACTGCCTCAGAAACCCAGTGGGGGTCGCTATGAGTCAGAATCAACTAGATGGGAGTGAGTTTGTTTTTTTGTTTGTTTGGTTGGTTGGTTGGTTTTCAGAGGGATCTAGAGTCACAGTCTAAGTTCCTTTGTGCTGATTGCTTAGTCAAGCAGCTTAGGCAGCACTAGCTACAGGATTCAAGTACAGGGGAGGACCTCAAACTAGGTCATACTCTGTCTTACTTAAGAGCACTGAAATCAGACCTGGGCTCCATTACCAGTCTTGCCACTTTCTAGCTGCCTTGTGACTTTGGCCAAGTCATTTAATTTCCCAGTTTTCATCTTTGTTGTTGCTGTTGTTGGCTGCCCTCAAGTTGGCCCAACTCCCGGCAACCCCATGTACAATGAAGTGAAACACTGCCCAGTCCTGCACTGTCCCATGCTCTGTTGCAGACTGGCCCATTGTGATCCATCAGGTTTTCAAAGGCTGGTTTCCAAAAGCAGATCACTAGGTCTTTTTTCCTAGTCCATCTTAGTCTGGAAACTCTGCTGAAACCTGTTGTGCATCATAGTAACACTTAAGCTTCCACTGGCAGATGGGTGATGGCTGCACACGAGATGAATTGCCTAGGAATGGAGCCTGGGTCTCCTGCGTGGGAGGCAAGAATTCTACACTGAACAGCTACTAGCCCTGTTGTTGTGTGCGGTCAAGTCAATTCCAACTCATAACAGCCCTATGGGACAGAATTGCCACCATAGTGTTTCCAAGGCTGTAAATCTGTACGGAAGCACACTGCCTCATCTTTCTCCAATGGAGCAACTGGTGAGTTCAAACCACCAACCTTTTGGTTAGCAGTCAAATGCCTTAGCCACTACACCACCAGAGCTCCTTGCAACTGCTCTTGTTGTTATCTATCATGTGCCATCTAGTCTGACCCGACTCACAGTGACCCCTCCTTGGGTTTCCGAGGCGGTATCACTATGGAAGTAGATTGCCCAACCTTCCTTCCGAGGAGTGGGTGGTGGATTTGAACTGCCAGCCTTCTGGTTAGCAGTCAAGTGCCTTAGGCACTACGCTACCAGAGCTCCCTCTACTGCTCTTAGTTCTACTCTATTAAATGATGATAATAAGACCCTCCTCATCAATGGGTTATTTGAGGATCTTTTTCTTTTCCTTTGAGGCCATTAGTCTAGGGCTGCAGCCTAAGAATGAACACAGAGCCATCCGGAAGAGTCTGGCAGCTCCACATCCCCTCCCCACAGCCCCACTGTCTCCTGAGCTGAGCCAGCAGGATCTGCTGAGAGCTGCTTGCAGGCAGGAACACCCCCTCCCTTGCTGTGTGAGTGCAAACAGATCACTGCCCTCAGCCTCAGGTACTCAGGCTGGCTGAGCTCAAGGTCCCTCCAGAGAAGGCATCCTGGAATCACAGAAATCGCTCTTTTTCTCCAATAACAAAACCCGGAGGTGTTTCCTACACTGGATGACACCTAGGGGTTGTTAGGAAAGCAAAAGACAGGCAGGCGACGGGGCTCAGAGAAATCTCTCCCCATCCTGGAAACCATGAATCTACCACAGCCCAGACCTATCAATGGTGGACTGGCTGGCACCCTGGGGCAGGCAGGGGGTTGGTCATTTCTCCCCCTGGCTAAAGGACAGCCTGTGGCACAGCCCTTCAAAGGGCAGCCTTGGATGGAGGAAGGGAGTCGAAATAGGGAGAGTAAGAGAGGAACCAACAGACATGGGAGGCAGGACCATGCCCCTTGGGTCCCCACCATGGCTGTCTGGTTCCCTGCGCTGGCATTTCTCTGGAGCTGTCAGCACCTGCATGGTCCCGCCCCAAAGCTGGCAGCCTTTCAGGAGGGGCTGGGTGGAGAAAGATGTTGTTCCTGTTTGTCTGCAGCCATAAAGGCCTCTGAGAATCCTGGAGAAAGAAAATCCTAATGAAAGGATCATCCCAAAATATACGTGTAGCCTGTTTGTGCAGAAGCAAGGTACTGATGGGGAAGGTCACTATCTGGGTGATCTTGGCCACGTATCTTAAACAATTTGGGGTTTGGTTCCCTTTTCTGTAGAATGGAAACAATGGGAAAAAGGTTGATGGGAGGATTGGCACAGGACCAGTCAGTGTTTTGTTCCATTGTGCACAAGGTCCCCATGAGTCAGAGGCCAACTTGATGGCAGCTAACAGCAGCAGCAAATCCAGAGCCCAAAGCATCGGGTTAAACTTGTACTCAGGAACTCAGGGAGAAAATCCAAGCTGAATGCATCTGATGTTAACATCCAGCTGTGAAGTCGGACTGGGGGTTCTCAAGTGCAATGAGAATGCAGACCTCAGGAAGGAAAGACTTGGCTTCCAAATGTGCAACCAGTGAATACTGATTGAACACTTGCTGGATATGATGCACTGTGCTTGGCCCTGAGAAAGCACCAGCAAATGAGATAGACATGGTCTCTGCCTTCATGGAGATATTAGGGACTATGCTTATAAAAAGGCCACTCCAGTACACATGGCATGACAAGAGCTGTGAAGGAGTAAGAGACTCCATGGGCCCAGAAGAGGGGTGTGGAAGGGACGGGAGATGCTGGTCAGACAGAAGAGGGCCATGTCTAGGGCAAAGGAAGAAGTAAGACACTTGGCAGGGACTTTGAGGCATGGTGAGATCTGATACAGTTGGAGGGGAGTGCAGCGAGGGTCAGAGATTGGTAAGAATTGGTTTAAGAAGAGCCCAAGAGGTAAACAGGCCAGATGGTATCCAAGACCTCTGGTCCTTGGAAGGGGTAAGGTTTTACTCTGAGAGCCTGCAAGGAACACTAAATGGGGCTCCTGGGCTGTAAGGAGGTGACAGGACTGGATCTATTTTTTGAGAGCTTCCTCTGGCTGCTTGGTGAAGGAAGGATGCAGTGTGATAGGAGAGAGGTTAATGGCCTGACAAGGGGGACAGACATGTTTGGGACATGTTTTTGGTGTAGCATTAACAGGTTGTGATGATGGATTGAATATAGAGAGTGGAGAAAATGGAGTCACCAAGGATCACACCCAGGTGGCTGGCTTGGCTGACTGCATAGACGTGGTGCTGCTTAACTGAGATGAGGACCCATGAGAGGTACTATGGGAAACATGGTGACTCTGGGCATGTAGGGTGTAAGGTGCCTGAAGACCACCAGAGGGGTGCCTAGCAGACAATTGGGTATACAGCCAAGAGGCCAGAGCTAGGGAGTAGGGGTGCACACCATCCATGTCTAAGGGGAAAGTCAGCCCATGTACAGAGGAGAGCTCACCTGGAGGGAGGAGAGAAGGAAGATACAGGCTGGAGCCTGGGGATCACCAGCCCATAAAAGGAGGCTGAGGAGGAAGGATTTCAGAAAGAAGGGAATCATTCAAGCCAAGCAGGTGTTTCCAGAAGGTGACATGTGAACTGCTGGCTAGAGGGCAGACAGGAAAAATCCCTTGGATTTAGTAATGTGTGACCTTGGCAAGAACAGTCTGCAGAGGTAGACAGTGCATGTGGACAGCTCTTTCCAGACTTTGAGCTATGAAGGGAAGCAGAGAGAGCAGTTGCTGGAGCAGGATTGGAGTTGAAGGAGGCTTTTTGGTTGAATGCTCTGTGGTGGGAAAACTGAACTTGGATCTATGGGGATGGGAAAGTGCAGGAGAAGCGGGTAATAAGGCCCTTGGGAAGCTGCTGGGACAGGGTAGTGAAAGGCAGGGTCTCTTTGCAGGCAAGAGGGGCTGGTCCTGAGCTCCTGTGGTGGGGTCAGCCTTGGATGAGAGGAGAGTCTAGGCTATGCTAAGGGAAGCTGCCACATGCTTATACCCAAGGTGGGCCCTGTGAGAACCCCAAAGGTGTACAAGCCTCAGTCCCAGCCTTCAAGCAGCAGAGAATTCACAGGGTCAGCATCACTCAACCAGGACTGCCCTCTTCAAAGTCCTAGGGCCCTTCAGTGTCCCTCCTCATCAAGATCTCCATGACATTGGACTCTGTTGGCCTCCTTTCATCTCGGCTTCCAAACCACAGCTCTTCCATACTTCTCTGACCTTCTCTCTGACTGCCCCTCTGACTTTTCTCTCTTTGGGGCCCTCTGCCTTTTTCATTTTATATGCTTTGGGGGCTTCTATTCCTTTTTCATTTTATATGCTTTCTTGAGAAGTCATCGTCCTCCTCAAAAATCTACATCTCCTGTCCTGAGTCTCAGATTTCCAACCATACTATACATTTCTTCCTGTCTCTCTCATGAGCATCTCACACTTAGCAGTTGCAAACTAAGGTCTAACTGAGTTTCTATCCAAGGCTGAGAATGGTACCACTTGAGCAAGCCAAGTTGAAAACATTGAATCTCAGTTTCTCCATTATGACCCCCAACCCCACGCTCACTGCTGCCAAAGCCTGTGGATTCCATGCCCAGAAGGCTCCAGAACCCCTATCCTAGAACGTGCATATCATGCCTAGAATCCTACTCTCTCCTCTTCCAAACCGCTCCCTACAATGCCAGTGAAGTATCCTCTTTTATATTTACCTCTAAGCCAACTTCAAGCAAATCTAAACTTTTTTAGTGTGTTATGTTCAAGGCCAACGGTGGTCCATCCTGTCCTGCCTGTCTAGCCTCATCTCCTCTTACCTACCAAGCACTGCAGGCCTTTTGACACCCCCTGCCTTTGCCCCTGGGTTCCCTGGTCTGGAGATTCCCTGCCACCTCCATCTCTCACAGTCCTTCTCAACCCCTTCCAACCCAGGCCCCTCCCTTATGCTCCCCAGCAGGCTGTGCACAACTTCCATGGAGGTAACAAAGTATTGTAGATAGATGTGTATGTGGCCCCCAGTCATGGCACTGCCCTTGAAAACTCAGAGTCCTCTCTCTGTCTCTTTATATGTTTTTGTTGTTAGTTTCTGTGGAGTTGACTCCAACTCAAGGTGATGTTATGTACAACAGAACAAACCATTGTCTGGTCTTGTATCAGCCTCACAATCACTGACATGTTTAAGTTCATCCTTGGAGCTACTGTGCCAGTCTATCTCACCCAGGCTCTCCCACACCCTTGCTGACCCTCCAAACATGATATCTTCCTTTAACGATTGATCCCTCCTGACGATGTGTCCAAAGCAAATAAGTAAGATAATGTTCTGCTGCAATTCATAAGGTTTGCTTTGGCTAATTTTCAAAAGTAGATCACTAGGACTTTCTTCCTAGTGTGCCTTAGTCTGAAAGCTCTGCTGAAACCTGTCCACCATGGGTGACCCTGATGGTATTTGAATTGTTGATGGTATAGCTTCCAGCCTCACCATAACATGCAAGCCACCACAGTATAATGAACTAACAGATAGGCTATATATCTATTCATATAGGAAGGCCATTTGTCACCTATGTTTGATATGGAAGGAGAAATGAAAGGATCTGAGAGCAGTTGAGATGGATGCACAGCATGCCTGCTTCTGGCCTAAGCGTAGAACACAGCCAAGATGTGGTCACATCAGAGTGGCTGTAGGGCCTGTGTGGGAATGACCCCACATAACCCACCACAGCAGTGGACATGGGAGGGCGGTGAATGCTGACAGACTCCATTGTAGTTGGTTTGTGGGGTTAGGGTATCACAGACCTGCTGAGAAAAGCTGAGCTGAGGTTGATGTCCAGGTGATGGCGGAACCCCCAGTGCAAAGGGAAGACCAAACAATTCTCACTTTTGTCTTCTCCTTGTTGGGAAAGGGAGCCTCGTCTCATCTTGTCTTCAACTAAAGCCTGGATCTCCAGTAAGATGACAGACATAAGAATTAGAATCTGGGTGTGGGTAGCTGGTTTGGGTCCAGGAAGCCTGCTGCATGAACGTGAACCACTGTCACTGGGAGGCAAACACCTCATATGCTTGGTCATAGATGCCCTTCGTAAAAGCAAAATTGAGTCATTTCTCTCAATACCCCCACAATGGACTGCAGTTCCTTCCATTGAACACAAGATGGTGCTTTGTCCTAGAGCAAGTGAAAGTCCACCCACCTGACCTAAAGACCACTGCTCTGAAACTGGCTGGCTCAGTCAGGGACTGGCTGTAAAAGTAAAGAAAAGTTGGTTTTAGATGCTGTGAGTGGCGTTGGTTGGCCAAACCTGAGGTGGCAAAAAACAGTGTGTGTGTGCGTGGTTGTGGGGGTGTGTGTGGGTGTGGGTGTAGGTGTGTGTGTATAGATGATAGTCTGCTGCTAGGCAGGGATGCCTTGGTATCTTCCTCCCTGGTGTACAGTGTGAGTGTGGATGTGGGCAGGGCATTTGCTAGGTGCTGGAAGGCAGGGTCAGCAGGCCAAGAGGCCAGAGCCTCCTTTGAAGCTCCTGTTGTGGCAGACCCAAGGCCTCCTGAGTGAGAAAACTTTTCTCCTGGATGAATGCCAGGAGCTCCCCACTCAGCTCCATGGCCTGCCACAACCTTCCCCTGCCCTGCTGGAGACTTGAATGCATGTAGCATTAGACCAACAAGACAGCTTTGATGATGATCCTGTTGAGCCTTGTGGGACTTGTGGTCTAGAGAACATGGGTGGCCCTGAGGCCTAACAGGTGGACTGACTGCCCCTGGCAGCTCCTGAAAGCTTTTGGCACTTCCTGCTATGATCCCAAGTAATCTCCAAAGCTCCATGACAGTTGAGGTGGCTGTGAATCCTTAAGAATTTCCAATGTAACTGGAGGTGGGGGTGCAGGAGAGACCGCAGGATTCCTAGAAGTCATTGCCATCCCTGTTACCGGCCCTCACACGAGTGTCTGAGTGGCTTCCCAATAGACTGGTTTAGCCTTTGTTGCCCCTCATGGGAAGGTGAACAGACTTCGGGGCAGGTTCTGATCCCAGTTCTGTTACTTTCTGGCTGGGGGACCTTGGGTATGTCTCTCTCCATCTCTGACCCACAGGTTCTTAAATATCCCCTGGTCTCATGGGGCAATTGTGGTCTAATTTGGGTAAAGTGACCAGCACAGGGTGAGCACTTGGTAAATGGTGGCTGCCTGAGCTGTGACTGTGGTTATTCTTTTTCTCTCATTGTGACTGTGGCAGAGAAGGTTGTTCTTAATGGGCAGATACTGTAGCTGGGGTTGGCTCTGGAAGGAAGCCATCTGGAGATCTGGGGCTTCTCCCTACTGGCAGGAAGCACCAATGTCTGCTGCCTCTGGGGAAAAGGAAGGCGAGGTTCCTTCTGTCCACGGGTTAGGGCAGGCCCAGGGGTCCACAGTCGATCCCCAGGGTGTCTCAGTCCCTCCGGCCCCAGTTCTCTCTGGTTCCTCGTCCTCCATGCCAGATGTCCATAATGGGCTGGAGGAAGCTAGGAAACATGTACATCTTCTGAGGTAGGAATCTGCCTCTTCTCCTCCTTTTTTTTTTTTTTTTTTTTTTCCTTTTACCATGACGCCTGTCGCTCATAGGTACAAATCAAACGAAGAGTATGTATATGTGCGAGGCCGCGGCCGAGGGAAATATGTTTGTGAGGAGTGTGGAATTCGCTGCAAGAAGCCCAGCATGCTGAAGAAACACATCCGCACCCACACTGACGTCCGGCCCTATGTGTGCAAGCACTGTCACTTTGCTTTTAAAACCAAAGGTAAGAGACAGTCGGCCAGAGCATCTACCTCTGTCCAGTGCAGGGAGCTTCCCTCTGGGAGCCCCAGCATAGAGCTCAGGGGCCCAGGCCTCTTTGCCTGGTACTCAGAGCAACTCACTTCCTGGGTTCCTGCCCCACTTGGTACCAAGTGGTGGAGCAGCCAGCTCCAGACTGAGCAGTGGCGGCAGCGGCTGCCCTCAGTCTATCTTCTTGGATTCCATACACAGCCCCTCCCCCTGCAGCTCCCCCCACCCAACCTCACACACACACTGGGCACACTTTTGAGCACAGTTCCTGGTTTGGGGTTTTCCATCATCACCTCTTCCTTTGCATGTCTCCTTAGCCGTTTAGCCACTGATGTGATGACCTCAGCATCCACACTTGTCACTGCCACTCTTGCATTTGGAAATCCATTCCACCCTGAGCCACCTAACACACGCATTGTCACTTCTCATGCCAGAGTCCTCCTCTTCTGCCTCCACCACCTCACTAGTCCCACCATGTCCTGCTCTGCCCGGCTTCTCTGCAGTTCTCAACACAGGGCCTGGCTCTCCCTGCCAGATGTCATGGTCAGGACAGGCTTTGATAGTCACCTGTGACAGAAAGGAAGGCCAAACTGCAGAGAGGGTATGTATCCAGAGAGTTGTGATGGGGGGTAGTGGTGGCCCAGGTCTCTGGTGTGGATGAAGGAGGCTGCGTCTGCTGAGGTTCTTGGATCAAGCACTTCCCCTTTGCTGATTCCGTTGGCTGCTCCTGCAGGACAGGCAGGGAAGATACTGCAGCTTGTTCATTGTTCCTTGGCACCTGAGCAGACCAAGGTAGCCAGGGCATGGGACCTTGGGCTCTTAGAATCATTGGTGGCTTCAGCCTCTTCTGCTTTGCAGTTTCCTGAGTCATGGGTCGGGGGCAATGGGCCTGCCTTCTCCTTTGAGCAAGCTGGGACCTCCACTCTGGCCCCCACAGGAGGCACTGTTTTACTCAGTAAATGGAACTCAAAGGCAGACTTCAGATACGTTATGACCTTCCTCCTGTTGGTAAAGCTGCTCCTAGAGAGAAAGTTCAGGGAACCGCTCTAGAAAGGCTCCAGCCAAGTCCTCCAGCCTTTCTCACTTCCTCTGTCCTCCTGTGACCCAGCCCCTCCCATCTCTCTGCACCACGTCCAGGGTGAATGGATCACAGCCTTGGGCTCAGTGGCCTCCTCTCTGACTGCCCCCATGTCTTGTCTCCTGACCCCGCATACTGACCACTTACCCTTTTCTGCCCTCTCAACTATCACCCTCAGGTTGAGCACAAGTTTTTCCACTGAGGTTTTGGCTGGGATGGAGGCACTTACCCTCCTATCTCCTTTCCCTTGATCTTCTTCTTACTTGGTGTCACCTAAGCAGTACCCTAAAGGGACAGCAAGGTTGGGTGGGCCAGGAGCCCCCATACCTGTCCCATGGGTGCATCAAAGGCACCCCAAGCTCTGGAGCCCTGCTACCTCCAAGACAGCTTGGCCAAGTATGCATCAGCCCTGGAAGTGGGCTCTGTCCTCCATGCGTGCCCTTCAACCCCCACTTCCTCTGGCCTTAGGTGGCCAGTTGGGACTTTGTAAAGAGAGAGGTAGGAATTAATGATTTGCAATTTAAAGAAGAATCATTGTGTCTGAAAGCTAATAACCTCTTGTCGAGCCCCCCACTCCCCTCCCTCTGAAGATGAGGATAGTGAGTCCCAGAAAATGGAAGTACTTTAATATTAGAACTCTAACTAGAGCCCAGGACACCTGCCTCATGGCCATATCCCCACTGCCCTCCTGTCTGTGAGTAGCTCCCCATCTTCTCTGGAGGGGATGGCAGAAGGCTCTAATCAGGTGACCTCCAGAGCAGTCAATACTGCTATCCTTAGTCCCAGGGGGTGTTCTCAGCAGGAGGAGCCCAGCCCCTGAAACTTCCAGCCTAGATAGGCATATGGGTGGGGGAGACCAAGCAGAGCACACCTGAGGTCTATCAGGCACCCCCAGGTCTTCTCTGCCTGAAAGAGCCATCACCCCACCACATGAGATCAAAAACTCCATCCTTGCTGAGTTTCCAGCCTGAACAGTCTCCCTCAGGGGTCCTACCCAATTCTGTCTGCCCCACCCACTTTGCTAGGTCTGAGAGAGGCCTGAGTCTCTAGCAGGAATGTCCATTCCCAGGAGATGCCTTCATTGGAAGCCACATTGAGCCTCTATCTTCAGTCCCTTTCCTGGGTCTCTCTGAGCCCAGACGGAGCCCTGGAAGGTCGAGAGTATATAATCTGAGCAGAGGGGCTGTACACCTCTGCATTTCCTGGAGGGTGCAGCATCCCCATGACATACTGAATGCCAGTCCACAAGGCTTCACTCTCAACCAGTGACTAAGGAGTGGGCTGAGTGCTTTCTCAAATGTTCATGGGGGCTTCTGGAAGAAAAGACCTTTAGGAGCTGAAGCAGTGAGCAAATCTGAAATGGTGGGGTCTCAGACTCTGTGACTGGTGGGAGGGGACAGGTTGGGGCTGAAGGCAGGTGGAAGCAAAGGAGGCTCCTCTGACCTGTCTGCCCATTGGGGGGTGAGGGAAGGAGCAGGACACTGGAGCTCCAAGGCCATGTGTCTTCTTAGTGTTCTGGGTTATGGGCTCCCTCAGCCACCCACTCAGATCACACAGGCTACCCTCCTGTCACAGACTACCTACCTGCCTCCTCCAGCAGTCTACCTATATATCCTCCCACCCTTCTTACTCTTGAACGGGCCTAAGCCAGGCTTGTGAAAGCTGAGGCTGGGCCTGGGGGCTCCGGGCCAGGCCTGACTTAGGCAGTCTGTGGGGCCCTCCTATTGCTGGCTGCACCCTGGCCTGTGCAGCCCTTCCTGTTTGTCTCTGTCTGCCTGTCTGTGTCTCCGTCTCTGTGTCAGACATTGTGGCAGCAGCCCAGGCCTCTGAGAGCTAACTGAGGAGTATTTTACTGGGGTAGAACCAGGAAAGACTGGCTGGGAGGTCCCTGTGAAGGTCTGAGGGTCCCGTCTCATCTTCTCAGATGGTTCCCAGAGGCCCATGGGTGGGTATGAAGTGTGCAGGCCCTTGTGCCAATTGCCTCAGGGGACAGACTTCATGTCCATAAGGCAGATGGTTGGGGGAGGGGTAGTTGGCCAAAGATGAACAAGGCAGACATGGGTCATTGGCTGATACTCTTAAGTGGAGGTTCCGTCTCTCTTCCACACTCCCCATCATTTTCCATTCACCTGCCTTTCCTCCTTCCAGGATTACTGGGCTTTTTGTGGGTGGCTGGGATGACAGTGTGAATCTGTGGACTCTGTCTGCCTGGCAAACAGAGATTCTGTCCCTCAGGCGGGGAAAGGATGTCCAGTCTGAAAACAGTGTCTGCAGCCCTTTGGTGCACCCCCCTCATGTCATAGCGGAGGAGGCAGGGCCAGAGAGGTAAGGTCACACAAGGAGCCAGGACTAACACCAGGCTGCCCAGCCAGTGTCCACTCCAGCTGGGCAGAATCATCTCAGAGTCTCGAACTCCTCCCTGCAGCCTTCAGGGGTGGGGACAGAGGGGAGGAAGGCCCTCATGGGCTCCCTGGTGCCACCCTGAAAGGTAAAGCCCTTTCCATTCCAAGTATCATCTTAGCATCTCTCTCCTCCACACCCAGCACGGTGCGTGTGGCACAGAGTGATTGTTGTGGAAGGGCATGTGGTATGGGAGGGAGGAACCATGTGGTGGGCATCTGCTCTCTGCCAGGCACACTGTGCTGCTCCTCTATATGCATTATCTCATCAAGCACCCCCCAAGCCCCCATAAGGTAGGTATTATTTTGCAAGTGCAGAAACCAGGGCTCAGAAGGTTAAGAAATTTACCCCAGAGCACAGCTAGCAAGCAGCAGGGCCCAGACTCAAACCCAAGGCCATCCAGCTCCTAAACCATTGTCACTCCGTTCTGCTAGAGTGTAGCGCAAACAAAGCCCCTGGAGTCCTAGGACCTGTTTCTAGATGGGGCTTGCACTAACTATCAGTGTGACTTTGGGACAGTTGGCCCATCATGTTGGTTAACAGGAGCCCTTCCATATCCCAGCACCTGAGCTTGTCTAATGACATTACCAGAACCCAGAGGTAAATCAGAAGGAGGTGCAAACCTGGGCCTGGTGGGCATGGGATTAGATGGTCTGTGAGGTTCCTTCTGTGAAAAGTATTTTCCACACCTGGTGGTTGTACACCCCTCACGTGCTGGCCATCAAAGTTGGTTGAACAGTGACTTAAACATTCCAGGCAGAGCATGTATGATGAGTGATGCAGTGGCCAGAATGAGGTATTCAGAGTCTTCTGTGACCTGAGGTGATCAAGGTGGGCCTGGTTCCAGAACCTCAGGGGCAGTTGGTATATCTGGTCCATGGAAAACCTCAATTACCTTTTCCTACTTCCTGATGGCCCTACTCAGGCTTCACCTGTTCTGGACAGAGAAGGCAGAGGTCCACAAGGCTGAACAGATACCTTTGGGCACCCTCCGAGCCCAAGGTAACTCTGAAAGATATATTCTGCTTCCCTTTTGGCCAGGAATAGAGGGTCCAGGTTTCTGTACAGTTATTGCAGAAAAATCTGAGTTGAGAAGGTTAGAGTCATGGACTAGAGCCAAGTGTAGGAAAGAGGAAAGGATCTCATTTATCCCTGCTGTCCTGGACCTCCCCTCCTCAGGGAATCGCAGCTTAAGGTTCCCTGTTAGCCTCTCAGCAATAGCCTGTGGGTATCTTGAAATTCTCAAAATGGTTAGGAAGCACCCTTGCCTCATCCAGGAGCTCTCTACCTATTCACCCATCCATCCATCCTCCTGTTTATTCATTTCTCCCATCCTCTCATCTAATAGTTTGTCTTCCTACCCATTTATCTTCCTATTTATTTTTTCATTCATCCCCTCTGTCTGTCTCATCCTTCCATTGGTCCTCCCATCCATCCATCCTTGCATCCATCTTCCCATTCTTTTAGCCTCCTGTCGTTCCTCCTTTACATATAGATATGCATGCACTATGTAGCTGTTCTCCATTTCATCCAGTTCACCATCTTCCCATCTGTTTATTGACCTATTGTCCACTCTTCCTTCTGTTTATTTGTTCATCTATTCCTCTATCCACCATCTATCCACCCATTGGTTATCCACTCACCCAATGCCCCATCCATCTGCCCATCTTCTTCCTGTTCTTCCTTTACTCCATAATTTCTCTCATCCACTCATCCATCCATCCATCTACCCATCTCTCTATACAACCATTTCAAGAGTCTTACATCTCTCTGTTCTTCTCTTTTCCATCCCTTCATTCAAACTTACCAACTAATAAGATTAATGAATCAGACCCCCTGACTCTAGGACCTTACAATTTGTTATGTGAATGACCAAACGGAAATATAACAACTTCCAGAGCAACAGTGAGCACATCACAGTTCAAGGGTGGCTGCTGGGCTGAAAGGAACCCTTAGAAGCATCTGGCCTGCATTCTTCTGGGGGTAATCTGGGATACTCTGCCCCTCCTCCCCAGAACATTCCCATCCACAGAGTTCTGGGGTCTGTGGGGGCAGAGCTGTAGCAGTTGTCACTCACTGCTCTCTAATTCCAGAGCTGCTGCCCTGCTCATCATGCTGTTGGGCTGGACTGAAGACTGAAAGCAGAGGCAGCCTCCCCTCGGAGGGCATTGTAGGCATGGAGCCAGGCATAGACTTTGTCCTGATCTTCCTGGCACTGCCCAGGAAAAATGAGACCCAGGAAGAAGACTCTATGGAAGCCAGGGCTTGGACCATAGCCTCTGGCTCCTGGGTCCACCACACTTCCCTGCCCTCTCTCCATTCCCAAAAGTGACTCTGTCCTGGTTCCTCTTCCCAAATCCTGTAGGATCCTCTAGAAGTGTCCTCAGCCAGAAGGGGATCCTCAACGCCCACCCACCATATTGGTTAATGGGAGCCCCCACAGCATCCCAGCACTGAGACAGCCACCAATCCTGTCTAATGGCTGTCACCAGCACTTGAACCAGAGTTCAACCAGAAGCAGGAAAAACCTATTGCTCTTGAGGTCTCTTTTAATTTCTTTTTTGTTTGTTTTTAACCAGCATCTCACTCCCTCATTATACCCTCTGCCCCTCACAGCCCCACACCCACCCACCCCAGCTCCTATGTCCTCCCCCACCCCCAGAGCAGCGGCAGTGGTTGCACAGCCCACCCTGAGCTGCCAAGGCCTGGACTGTGCTGAAGAGCAACTGCCCTCAGCCAGGCACTGCCTCTGAGCCCTGGTCTGCCAGACCCTCTAGCTAAGCCTGAGTCTGCTCTCCTTTCTCTCCAGGGAATCTGACTAAGCACATGAAGTCAAAGGCCCACAGCAAAAAGTGCCAAGAGACAGGGGTGCTGGAGGAGCTGGAAGCCGAAGAAGGTAAGGAGTCACCAACTCCCTCCTTCCTGCTCCTCCCTCCTCCTCCTCCCCCTCCTCCTCCTCCTCTTCTCCCTCCTCCTGCCCCTCTTTTCCTCCTTCTTCTTCCCCTGTTCCATCTTCTCCCTCTACCCCTTCTCCCTCCCCTTCCTTTCCCTCCTCCTCCCCCCAGTACCCCACTCATCTCTTCCTCCCTATCGCCCCTCCTGTTTTTCCAACTACTAGGAAATGGTGAAAGAGGTTCACTTCACAGAATGGTGGACCCCACTCCCCATGCTGCAGACAGTGGGCAATGCATTCTGCCGTGCAGAGCTGAGGTGTTTAGAACATGCCCCAGTATGTGCTCACTGAATGCTTGTTAAATAAATTAATTCCTGAGTAATTGTAGCCAACACTGATGGAGCATCCACTGTGTGTCAGGCATGTTCTAAACACATGTCATGAATTATCTCAACAAATCCTCACAATGATTCTGTGAGATACATACTATTATAAGCTCCATTTTACAGATGAGGCCAGAGAGGTTAAGTGACTTGCTCAGGGTCACACAGCTCAGGACGTGGCAGAGCTAAAATTTGAAGCTCAGCCAACTGCTGAGCCTATGCTCTTCTTCACAGAATGAGGACAGGGCCACAGGTGCTCCTGTTGGGAGCAGTCAGGTGGGAGGACCTCCTGACCCCAGTGACTCTGAGACTCTCCTCACAGTGCCGACGAGGAAGCTGGGGTTCAGGGAGGCAGGTAACCAGCCAAGATCTCATAGCTCATCAGAGGTAGAACAGTGTCTGGAGTCTATGTTCCCCGTCTGCTAGCCCTCCTTGCACCTTAAAGAGGCCAAGATCCTGCATGATGGCAAGAGAGCCAGGGGTGGAAACAGCTTACTGCTGTGGGGTCTTCCCAGGTGTCCATTTCCTTGCACCTGTGACACTAGCTTTCAGGACCTGGGATTCTGCTGAAATAATTTGTCGAGGCCTCAGGATTATGCTCTACATGGGCCAGTCTAGCAGGAGCAAGGCAAGTATGCACAGCCCTGAGTGAGGCACCTGTATGTGCACACGTGTGCAGAGCTCCTGTGTGTGCACAGCCCCCTCAAGCAACATCATGATGTCTGGGGAGGCAGAGGCTGCTGCCCCTGTCTACAGCCTAGTTTCTTGGCCCACCCTATGCGTCTCTGCACTCCCCTATTCTCCTTTTAGAACTGAGCCTTCCCCTGTCGAGGCCTCCTGCCTCCCAGGACCTACAGGGCCCTTCCTCCCACTGAGCTGCTGCTGGCCCCTTTCCCACGCCAAGCCTCTGGGCTCTCTCAAGCCCCAGAGATGCTTCTCTGTTGCTTAAGGCCCTCCCAACAGCTCAGTGAGGGAGTCAGGGATGTGATCCCCAAGTATAGTTGAGGGACCTGGGCTCCAGGACTTCCCACTGATTCCTGATCTCTGCTTTCTCATGCCCGATGACCAGCTCTTTTTCTTCTAGACCAGATTCATGGAAGGAAACACTCAGGGTAGAAAGGGAAAGGACATCAAAGCCTCCCCCACCCCCCCATGCACTTCCACACATGCATACACACAGGGTGGGAATCAGTAGAGGGAGATCCCAGCACCCTGACCAGGCCAGCCCAGATGTGTGAAGCAGAACCCTCGGCCCTCTGAGCTCACCCAGTGTAGGGTAGCTTCCGGAGCACAGAGGGGCAGGGAGAAGGAATAGGGAGGTGGTGGGTGAGGTCCTGCAGGGCCTTAAAGCCTTTCTTATTTTCACACTCCAAAATTTATTCCAAACAGTCCTGGTTTTCTATTTATGCTGTATTGTAATGCACTCACTGAAAGCAGTTTGCTCAGCAAATCCAGTTACAACCTGTCAGCCCAAGCCACACAATTCTTGACCTTGACCTTATCCCTACTCATGCTCAGACCTATACACTCAGCCTCAAGCAGACTGGGCCTTCTAGAGAATTTGAGAGGCTTTCAAGAGAGCTGAAGCCAAATCTGATGGCCCCTTGTCCTCTCCACCCCACCGTACTCCATCCCAGACATGTTCTCCATCACTGAGGGGCATATTAGAGCAAATTTTTGGCTAGACGAGAGAGAGAGACAGAGAGACAGAGACAGAGAGAGAAGGAAGGTGAGTCAAAGGTGTGGGTCTGGCTGTCACTGCCCAACCTCTGCATTGAGAAACATGGCAGGTAGGTGGACGAGCAGTCTGCTGGAGGAGGTAGGAGGCACACCTCCTACACCTGGCAGATCTTTGCCCAGGTTTCCTGAAATCAGAATCAGAGCTTACAGTGTGACAAAGGAGTGAGTGTGTGTGTTGTTCCATTTTTGTTTTTCTTTTTTAGGGATGTATCTGTAGTGTTACAAAAGAGTAGGACTTAAATCACATTTTCTCTTGGATGACATAAATACCTTTATTGAACAGACTATAATAAACCTGGGACTCTTCCCCCTAAAACAGGATGTGGGGTGACCATGTTTTTCCAGAATGCACAGCAGGCCATTTGCAGACATTGTCTCAATGAGTCCTCATAGCAGATGGTGGAAATGTGTGTGGCCCCATTTTAAGTCGAGGGAAGTGGAGCTCAGACAAGTAAAGGCTGCTACCCAAGGTCACATAAAAGTCACTGGCTCCCTGTCACCCTAATGCCTGGTGGGATGAACTGGGGTGCTGATCCTAAGCTGGGAGCTCCCCTGGGTAGGAGAGGCCCTGGGCAGGTCCCTGGCCCTCTCCTGACCTCTTTTCCCCATGGAACCAATAAGGATAATCAGGCCCACCTTTTGTGAGGAGATGAAGTTAATGAGCTCATTCCAGAAGTCATTACCAAGCATCACCCTATCCTAGGCCCTGGTCTAGGTTCTGGAGAGACAGCAGTGTGTAGGACACAGCTTCTGTTGTCAGAAAGCTTATATTCCCGAGGGGGATACAGGCAGTGAACAAAAGTGGAATGTGGGGGCAATAAGTATGAAGCAAAGAGTAGGAGACCAAAAGTGTCAAGTGAGAGACTGGGCAATGTGGGGAGGGTCCAGCCACTTAGTGTTTTGGTTACCTAGTGCCACCCTGACTGGGAGCTCTAGTAGCATAGTGCCTAAGGCACTTGACTGCTAACCAGAAGGCTAGTGGTTTCAAAACCACCAGCCACTCTTTGGAAGGAAGATGGGGCTATCTACTTCAGTAGTGATACTGCCTCGGAAACCCAAGGAGGGGTCACTATGAGTCGGGTCCGACTTGACGGCACATAACAACAACAACAATAGTGCCACCCTGACAGGAATATACCACAAATGGGATAGCTGGAACAAACAGGAGTTTATTCTCTTACAGTTTTTGAGTCTAGAAGTCCAAATTCAAAGTACCAGGCTCTAGGGGCTGGGTGAAAGCCCCTCGACCTTGGGCTTCAGCTCTGCCTCTTGCTCCTGGCCTACTGGAGCTGTAGGCATCTCTCCACACAGGAAGCTGCTGGCTGCTGAGGCTGACAAGCCCAAGGTTGACAAGTGAAAAGGCACAGTCCCGATATTACCAAACCACATAGCAGGCCATTGATTCAAGTCCAGAGACAGTCCAAAGATTGGCAGGAAACATGGCAGGCTGCTAAAGTGAAGATTCAGCAATACGCAGGGTCCAAGCATGCCAAAAAGCTGCAGACCAGCCCCAAAACTTCTCCTTATATACTGGAAGCAGACTGCCAGTCTCATCATGGGGAATAACTACAGCCAGCTGCCCAGCCACTCCAAACCAGGCCCAGCAATGTTGACACATAACCTCGGAAGGAAGGTTGGGCAATCCTACTTCCGTAGTGATACTGCCTCGGAAACCCAAGGAGGGGTTGCTATGAGTCGGGGTCAACTCCACAGCACATAACAACAACAACAACATCACAGATAAGGAGGTGGGAGTACAGAGAACCTGAATGGAGCCAGGAGTCACAGAGCCAGATGGGTTCTGAAGACGATTGTTCCAGGCAGAGGGAACAGCAAATGCAGGGCCCCTGGGGGGCATAGGGCTTGGCCAGTGTGGCTGGAGCCGGTGGGCTAGGGAGGCAGGGGCCCAGGATAAGTTCAGAGGGAGGTGGAGCAAATCCTGTGGCCCTGTAAGGTCTTGTCTTTACTCTGAGTGGAGTGACTCCTTTGACTCTAGCTGTGTTGGAGAATGGCCCCTAGGGAACAAAACCGGAAGCAGAGATCCAGGCAAAACACAGTTTGGCTTAGGCTGGGTGGGTGTGGTGGTGGTGGGCGGATTCTGATAAATTTTGGAGGTAGAGGCTAACGTTTTGCTAATTCATCCAATAAGGGGGGCGGGGAGGACTCCAAGGTTTATGGCCTAAGGAACTGGAAAGATGGAGTTGCCATGTCCTGTGATGTGGAATATTCAGGGAGGAGCATTAGATTTTGTGTCTGTTAGACAAAAGTGAAAATGAGTGAGGACAGCCTGGAAGGATGGCCAGGGCCGCTAGTCCCGGGTTGACGGTGCTGAAGTTGAGCGCCAGCACCACCTTGTGGCGGAATCCCAGCGGAGTCATCTGCCAATTGCCCACGCTCTTATTTCTTCCGTGGTCCCCAGGCCACGTGACCGCGCAGAGGACTGAGGGGAGGGGAGTGTGCTTTGTTGAGCATTTGTCGGTGATCCCAGCAGTTGGATCCCAGCCGCTCAATGTGGGGTTTTAGAAATGGGCTGCCCAGATGTAGCGGACCTGGCGAGCCCTGCGCTAAAAAGGAGAGCCGTGGCTTCTTTTAACGTTCATCATTCATGCTCTGGGTGCTTCCTTGTGAAAGAGGGCCTTCAGGAGCCGTCCTTTGCTAGCTATCAGGAAACATTGGCCCTGTCCCTCCCTCACTAGCAGCACTACCGCTTGGAGCCTCATCTGCAAAATGCTCACAATGCCTGAGATCTTGGGGGTAGCTCAAGATGGACCAGCTAAGGTTTGTTAGGCACTGGGTGCCAGGCTGGCCCTAAATGGTACATGCACTCTCATTCAACCCTCCCAACAGCTAAGTGGATTCTATTACTATTACCCCCACTTTACAGTGAGGGAACCAGAGCACACAAAGGGTTACATAAATTAGTGACATCACACAGCAAGCAAGTGGTAGAGCTGGGATTCAAAACCAGGCCATTGCCTGCTTCTCAGTAGTAAACTTAAGTTTTAAACTGGCAGTGTAAGAATGCAAGGGCTGTAAAATGTAGTCTGGATTGAGCCACTACCTCTCTGGGTGATCTTGGTTAAATTAAGCCCTTGGGTAAAGTTTATGGCTACAGTTCACCATGTGTTAATGAGGGGTGGAGTGAGTCCTCCACAAGGGAAGTCAAGGCCTGGAACAGAACTGCAAAGTGGATTTTGTTCCCTACTCCCATTCCTTTGTGGTTGTTAAACCACATGGAGTCCATTCTCATAGTGACCCCCATTGGGTTTCCAAGGCTGTAAATCTTTGCAGAAGTAAATTGCCTCATCTTTCTCCTATGGAGTAGGTGTTAGGTTTGAACTTCTGACCTTCTGGTTAGCAGCTAAATGCTTTACCCACTACACCCCAGTGGCTGTTAGTTGCCTTCAAGTTGGCTCACACTCATGGCGATCCCAAGTACAAATGAATGAAATGTTGCCCATTCTATCGTTGCAGCCACTGTGGATTTTGAGTGCCTTGTAGCCTAGAGGGTACCTCTTCCAACACTATATCCAATGATATTCTGTTGTGATCCATGGGGTTTGCGTTGGCTGATTTTCAGAAGTGCAGTGGCAGGCCATTCTTCCTAGTCTGTCTTAGTCTGCAAGCTCTGATGAAACCTGTCCATGATGGGTAATGCTGATGGTCTTTGAAATCTCAGTGGCATAGCTCCCAATATCACAGCAACACACAAACCACCACAGTACAACAAACTGATAGATGGACCCCCGCCTCAGTCCCCCATTCCCTTCCCATCTCCATCATCATTCTGCTCCCAGCTGCCAGGAGACCTTGCCTCGGCAGTGCCCTTGGCTCTCACTTCACGTCTCCCTTCACCAGCCAGCCCTAGTTCCACCTGGAGTGTTGATCTCCATCTACTGAACGCATACTTTTCCTGTAGTCTTGCATTTTACTGCAGCATCTTGAGTGATTTGGAAGCCTGAATACTGGCCTCTCTGGGCCCAGGGCAGCTGGACATGGTGGGGCTCAGAAGCCCAGTTGCACCAGCGGCCTAGACCTGGATCAGCGTGTACATCCAGCCATCTTGGTCAGGAGCAAGAGCAGTGCATCACAGAGGTAGAGAGGCTTGCTGCCCCACTCCTCATCCCACCTGTCACTTGCTCACACCTTGCAGGTTAGAAACACAGTTCACAGCAGGGGCACCTGGCAGTGGGCTGGCAGGATCCAAACCCTCAGGAGCCTGCCAGGTAGGCCAGACATTAGCTGAGCTCTCTGCAGCATCTAGACTGCTGCCTGTTTCAGAGAGGACCAAACTTGTTAAAGGTGGCCCAGACGGCTGGGGTAGCCCAACAAGAAGCCAAACCAGGAAACTGGGATTTCAGAGCCTGCTCCCCTCTGCTGGGAGTGGCACGGGCTCTCCAAGGGTAGCGGCTCCTCTGGACAATAGTGCAGCTGGAATGGGCCTGCTCTGCAGCTGATGCCAGCTAGGACCCACAGAGGCCTAGGCCTTACCAGCAGCCAGAGGCCCTTGTGCTAGTCATCAGTGGCCTGGCCATCAAGGCACACATGCATTTTGCCTCTCTGTGGCTCTGTACTAGGCCAGCCAGCATGACTGCCTTGCTTCAGCATAATAGATTCCATCATTCATGTATTAATGGCTGTCATCACTAGTTAAGTTCTTTGCTGTGTGCTGAGCACCTGGTAACTCCTTCTAGCAAACCCTGGGAGGTGAGACCCTCACATTCATTTGACAAAGGAAGAAAATGAGGCAAGTGACATGACATACTTACAGTGGAGGCAGCACTGACTACTAGTGACGGAACACCTCATGCCATAGTGTTATTTGTTCAGTCCTGGCCTGCCATTTACCTTACTTGGGCAAGTTACTTAATTTCTCTGTACCTTAATGGTGGCATCTGTAACATGGGGTTAAGAATAGTAGCAACCTCATAGAACTTGAGAACTAGATGAATGAATACAAAGGAGGCCCTTAGAATTGAACCTGGCCTGTTGTAGACACCAATACTATCAGTATTAGTAGTTGTTGTTCTTAGTTGCCCTCAAGTCGATTCCAACTCATGGCAACCTCATGTGTACAAAGTACAACGGCTCCATGGGTTTTCAAGGCTGTGACCTTTTGGAAGCAGGTCACCACATCTGTCTCAGTACTAGCAGGAGGCCACAGATAATAGTAGATAATAATACTATTATTATTTACAAAGTGTTCCCATGTCTATTAGGTCCCTTGATCAGCCCAACAAGCTTGTGCTATTGCCATGGATACTATGCCCAGTTTGCACATAAGGAAATAGTTTCCTTATGGGCTTGGAAAGGAGTAGGCATGGGGCTGCCATGGCCCCAGGGCCCAACTGTGATCCCGTGTCTCCTGTGTTTCCCCCCCAGGAACCAGTGACGACCCGTTCCAGGACTCGGAAGGGCGAGAGGGCTCAGAGGCTGTGGAGGAGCACCAGTTTTCAGATCTGGAGGACTCAGACTCAGACTCGGACCTCGATGACGATGAGGAGGAGGACGAGGAGGAGAGTCAGGACGAACAGTCTGGACCATCCTCGGAGGCACCCCTGCCCGGCCCACCAGCCACGCTTCAGGCAGACTCCTCACCCGAGCAGGGCCCTCAGCCCCCAGATGCCCCCTCTGGTGACCGGGCTGTGCAGGGCACCTTGGTCTCGGAAGCTGAGCACTTGGCAGCCAGCACTGGCTCCACATCCAGCCAGAGCATCCCGTGCCTCCCCTGGCTGGGGCCAGCCCCTCCCGGCCCCATGGAGAGGGACACAGGCTCAGCCCTGAGCTCCAAGGCTGTGTTGCCGAGAAGGCCATGGTCCCCGAGCAAAGAAGTGGGCAGCCGCCCACCACTGGCTCGCAAACACCCACTCATCAAAAATGACTCGTCTCCCCAGCGATATTCACCGGCCCGAGAACCGCAGGCCTCAGCCCCCAGCCCGCCTGGCCCCCAGATCAGCCCAGGGAGGGACATGGGCCCTCTCCCTTGTGGGTCCCCAAGACTCAAGCTATCTCCTCTCAGCCCCAGCCCCCTGCGAAGAGAACTGCCCCCTCGAGCACATCTGCCCCCAGAGCACGAGGGCTCCACAGACCCAGGCCCTCCCACACACTCACCCACCAGGAGATGGTCCCCAAGTCAGGCCGAGTCACCGCCAAGGCCAGCGCTGCCAGGGAAGTGGGCCTCGGCGCCACCGGGCAGCTCCGCAGCAGGCGAGCACAGCTCAGGCTTGGGGCTGGCCCCGCCAGCTCTCCTTGCGCCCGTGCCTCTACCTCACAAGCTTCTCAGCAGAAGCCCGGAGACTGGCGCCTCCCCCTGGGTAAGTTCCTCCCCGTGTGGTGGCTGGGCCTGCTTCTCCCCGTGTGAGTAGGGGGATTGCTCAGTCACTCCTTGTCCCAAGTCACATACCTGGTGTTAAGTAGCTCTACCACTTCAGTAGCTAATGCTACCATGCAACCTGTGAGAGCCGAAGCACCATGTTTTTCTAGGTCTCACAGGTTTTCCAACTTGGACAGGGTACAGTCTTACCACTTTTCTATGGCTTGTTTTAGTAGAAAATATTTGCATTTTCCTTCTCTGACAGTTTTCCGCCTTACATAGTTTCCAACTTACGTAGGTTTTATGGTAATAATTTAGCAAATGTGTATTGGGCATCTACTATACCAGGCTCCATGCTGGGTTTAATTTAGCCTCAGAAGCAGCAGAGAATAGACTCTGGAACCAAGCTGCTGGGATTAAACCCCAGTGTTGTGGCCTTAAATGTGATGTCAATACTCGTGCAAATCCCCTCCCCATATGTTCTTTGAGCAGAGAAGGTCAGATGGCAGAGCTTAATCACAGTCATCCCCAACCCCCACCACTGTCACCAGCACCCTGAGACACCACAGCCAACCCCATCCCTGTCACATCATCACCATCACTGTCACCATTGCCAACATCTTTGTCATCATTACACTCCTGCACACCATGACTGTGTTCCCATCAGCGTGATCCAAGTTGTCACATCATCAATACAGTTACCATCACTGTAGTCACTGCCACGACCAACACCATCTCTGTCACATCATCACCATCCAACACCATCACTGTTGCCACCACCATCACAACTCCCAGTACTGACATTGTGGCCAGCACCATCACTGTCAACCGACCTTTACCTCCCAATGCCTTTTCTGTCACCATGTTTTCACCATGCAACACTGTCATTTACCATCAACAGCATCAACACCATCACTCAGAGATTCAAGTCCCTAGAGGAGCAGGGATATAGCAGTCTTTCCTTGGGTTTCAACTTTAGGGTCATATTAAAATTTCTAGCAGTGGGAGAAGGTCAAGGATCTTGAATGAAAACTCATGTCCAAGGGTGAAGTTGAGTCAAGACCATTTTAGAAACTAGAGAGGCCACAGAACCAAGATAGCAGGCCAGGCTCGTGGCTGACATTAGGGCAGCCCATCCTAGAGTACCCCTTCCCCAGAAGACAGACAGAGGCCACAGGGCCTGAGTGGCTCCTGGGTTGCTGGGGCCTGGTAGTGGCCCTTGCTAGTCATGGTGGGCAGCCAGCCACAGGCCAGCCGATAGGGAGGGATTTGAAGACTGGTTCTGGCCCCAGCTTAGCAAGTCCCTCCCCATCTCTAGGCCTCAGGTTCTGCATGTGTCCAGCATGGAACCCTCTCCTTACCATGTCCTGTTTTCTGAACCCAGCAGAAGTCCAAGTCCCGAAGTCCCTCCTGCTCACCTGGCCCCGCTCATCCTCTCTCCTCCTGGCCCTTCTCCACCTCTCACGACTTCCACAGCCACATCCCAGCCCGGACAGAGGAGAACATCTTCAGCCACCTCCCTCTACACTCCCAGCACTTGACCCGTGCCCCGTGCCCCTTGATTCCCATTGGTGGGATCCAGATGGTGCAGGCGCGGCCGGGGGCCCACCCCACCCTGCTGCCAGGACCCACTGGGGCCTGGGTCAGTGGCTTCTCTGGGGGTGGCAGCGACTTGACTGGGGCCCGGGAGGCCCAGGAGCGAGGCCGCTGGAGTCCCACTGAGAGCTCGTCAGCCTCCGTGTCCCCTGTGGCCAAGGTGTCCAAGTTCACGCTCTCCTCGGAGCTGGAGGGCAGGGACTGTCCCAAGGAACAGGAGAGGACGAGTGGGGGCATGGGAAGACCTCCCGACTGGGAGCCTTCAGAGCCGACACCCACAGACAGGCCCTACACCCCACCCGAGGCCTTGCCCCGGCCACCCCACGGCCGCCAGGCTGAGCAGACCTGGAGCCCCCGCTTGGAGTCACTGCGCACTTTCCCCAACCCCAAGACCTCCGCCACCCCACCACTGGACCGCAGCAGCTCAGTGGGCTGCCTGGAGGAGGCCTCCACACGCTTCCCAACTCGGAGGAGGAACCTTTCTGGGGAACCCAGGACCAGTCAAGGCTCCCCCAAGGGAGCACACAGGGCGCCTCCAGATCAGCCCGAGGACAGGGGTGCCCCAAGCACGTAGTCTCTCTCCACCACTTCAGCATCTGGCTCCCGGTGTTCCGGCAACAGACGTTTCCAGCCAACTTCCTCGAAACACCTTGCTCTCATGGGCCTCTTTCCCATCTGTCCATCTGTCCATCTGTCCAAGCAGCTTCTGCTCAGACCCTCATCTGTTTTATCTTTCATGTATGCAGTTACCTGTGCCTTTTTCTATACCTTTTGTTGCTTGAAAAGAAACAACACACACACATAAAACACCCCACGAGGAGGAGGAGGCTGTGAACATTTTGTACTTTTTCGGCAAAGGGTGTAGGTAGAGCCTCACCCTCTGCTGCGGTCGGCAGCCCCCCACCCGAGGCCTGTCAAGTGGCAGCCATTTGCTGAGGAAAAGGGGCTGCATGGAGGGGAGGAGAAAAAACAAAAGAAACTTTAAAAAACATAATAATTCAATATAAAAGCCAACGCTCCTATGTACAGAGGTTATGGTTCCTATTTATTGCCGCTTTGTCCTACCCCAGCTAGTGGCCACCCCTCTCTGTCAATGGCAGGGCCAGCGGCCCAAGGCTGAGGAAGCCAAACATGGGTTTGGAGGCCCCACCCAGACGTCACCTGGCAGGCCCAGAAATAATGCTTTTTTTTTGCCTTTTTTTTTTTTCCTTCTCTTTTGTTTCTAAGGGAAAATAGGTTACTTTTCTTAGGATTTAAGTACAAAAAAGTAGGACCTGGTAGCAGGTAGGTGCTAGCTCCCCCAGGGCTCCCAGATATCCCCCTTGGATCTGGCAGTTGACTGGTGACCCACCCCCCTCCCAACCCCTCCCCTCTGCTGGTCCCAACCCCACCCCTTGGGCTGGTTTCTGAGCACCTACCCTGGGCCTTCGCCCTGGCCTCCTCCATAGTTGGCCTTCCATATTCTAAAAGCTACCCACAGGGCTGACGTGACAGGGCCCACTCCCTGGAGGTCAAGCTTGAGTGTGTCACTTTTCAGCTCCTGAGGCTGGAGCCTGGGTTTTATTTCATATTTGGTCCCTGGGGTGTAGGGGGTTCTGTCTTCTTTATGTGCAGACACTGGAGGTTTCAGGGACTTGTGTCTGAACCCCTTTGTAGCAGAACTGGTCCCTCTCTCCCTCTTCCACCCCATACTGTCAGGCTCCACATCCTCCCAAGGAAATACTCCAAACCATGACTGGGTTGGACTGCTGGGCCTTTTGGTTGGCTTAAACTTTTTAAAGAAAAAAAATATATATATATATATATGTATATATCTATATATATATGTATGTATATATATATATATATATATATATATATAATATGTATATATCTATATATATGAAATATATATTTTAGTCTCTTATATTTTAATCATTATATTATATATATATATTATAATGTGAACATATATATAAAGAAACTAAAACGAGAGCCTGGTGTTTGATACTTTCCCCACCCTTCTCAGATTCTCTTGACTTAAAAGATTATTAATTGTCCTAAGTCATTTTGAATTCTTCTCCAAAGCAATCACTTCAGAGGCAGTGCCCCTTCCTCATCCCCACCTTCAAGAGGCTGTCCTGCATTTCCCAGGGCAAATCATGCTTTGTAAGAAAAATACTATGACCAAAAATTAAAATCCCAGGTTGACATATGGAACTTAGACTCCAGCCTGTTTTCTTCCCTGTGAGAGGTAGGGTTTTTGCATCCTTCCAGAAATGATCTTTCGTTTCTACAAGGGTGATAAAGGGTGAGCCCAGGGACCGGGGCCGTGGCCCATCCATGTTTATGCAGGTCCCCTATTCCTGGCCAGATCCTCAGGCAGGCCTATCCAAAGGCTCTTGAGCTGATTGAGCTGTTTGGAGGAACACAATAAGAAGGCACAGTTAAGACACTTCCCTGGCTCCCTGAATGTGGCCATATCCCCTCTTCCTCTGGGTCAGGCCTGTCCCTGCTTGGCCCCTTCTAATGGACCAGTCACAGGCCCCACCCCCAGCCAGACCGCCTTGGTCGCTCTCCTTTGGCATCCCTCAGAGCTAAAACAGAAAGGAGACAAAAGGAAAAGATCTCCCTGGGTGCAGGAAGCTAAGGGATCTGCTGTTCCCAGTGTGCTGGATTGGTTAGTCACCGTGGGAAAAGGCAGCCAGCCCAGTCTTGACCATACTGGCACTGTTGTAGCTTGGCAGGAAGTGTCAAGGAGCCTGGGCCCAGTCACAGCACAGGCCAGGGCTCTCCTCACCCCCTGTCCTATAGCTCAAATCCACGGGCTGCCCAAGAATTAGACTTCAAGAGCTGAGGGCTGCCCATTGCTTCAGCCAAGTTTCAAAATTCTTGAGCAAGATCTGTTGGGGCTAGTGTCTGGCTGGTCATCATTCCCCCTGTACTCATACAGCCCACCCACCAAAGGCATCCTTGCCTAGGAAGCCTTGTAATGAATGGACAGTGTGGTCAACAGGGGAGAGCCCCATAGTCTCTCAGGGTCATTAGACACAGGCAGAGGGGATGTAGCAGAGGGCAGGTGCCACCGTAGACCCATGTCTGATGATACACAAACAGAATCCAGCCGAAGGGCTTCTGCCTCACACAGGTGCCCAGAGAGAAGGGTTGATGCCACCAGTCAGGGATATATGTCATTGGGCCACAACTCTGAGTCCCTCTTGCCAGATTCGATTCCTATTTCCCCTAACACAGAGCTCTATTCCCATGCTCATGTCTTTGTAATTTGGGAAAAGATTAACCCATGCCCTCCCCTGGCTACCCCTGCCCTGCTCCCAACCATTTCCTGTTTCTGGTTTGCTCATGACACTCTTGTCCCGTCCAAGGGCAACAGTGGAGACTGAAGTGCTCATTTGCTGGCAGGGACACCTGAAAGGTGCAGGGACACAGGATAGCCACTCTTAGGTACATACCATCTCTAGCCTTTGAGTGTTGGCAGTAGGAAGGAATCAACTCACTGAGGTTTCAGGGCCAAATTTTGCCTTCTGTTGGGGACTCTAAGCTGCTTGCCCCCTGGGCGTACATTACTGGTTGCCCTTCATTCCTGGAAAACTCAGGGCCATTCTGGGTACTACTAACTCCAGTCCTCCCCAAGGAGAGCTTTCCCCAGGCCTACTCCCTCCAGCCCACCCACTCCATGGCTTACACTCTGGTCCCAATCACTGAGACTCTCCAGAGACTCAGATGTCCCTCTGCCTCCCTTAGTCAGAAAAAGTCTGAACAAATTAGCTTTCAGATGCCTCCAGTCCCTGCTCCACGTTCACCCAGTTCTTCTTGAATAGGAACAAGCAATATATCCGAGCTGAACTTCTCTCTAGTTCATTCTCCAGGCAAATCTTTCTTTAAGCAAATGCCGCAGCTGAGGGGACATCCCTAGGGACGGCCCTGCAGTACTGACCAGGAGGGGAGCGTTTCAGAAGGCCTGATCCACAAACTCTGCTTCTGTGTTGTGAATCCAGTTTGCTTTCTATCAGAAAACTGCTTCGGCACTTACGATCACTTTACTAAATATAGTGTAAAAAAGAAAAGCAAAAGAAAAAAGAAACTTGTAGGCAAATGTAAGATACATGCTCTCTGTAAGATAAATATTTGCCTTTTTTTTTAAAAACGGTGTATGTATTCTGTACGTGAAATTGTCTGTAGAGAGTTTCTATGTTCTTAAATGGCAATACATTCCAAAAACCGTACTGTAGATATGTACAGCAACCACACTGGGATGGGGTAGTTTTGCCTGTAATTTTATTTAAACTCCAGTTTCTACACTTGCATCTTGCAATGTTGGTATGGTATATATCAGTGCAAAAAAAGAAAAAAAAGAAAAAAAAAAATCCATGCAGGTCTAAAGCACAGAGTCTGATGTACAAAAAGAAACAAATGCTCAGTATTGATGTGTGTGACCCTTGTTGTAAATTACATCTGTACTGTGAATGAGAAATTTTTACAAGTATAATAATTGCCTTTATTACAGCTCCGGCTGGGTGTTCAGCCTGAGGATATTTTTTAAAAAAACAAAACAAAACAGCACGTTGGAATAAATTTTAAAACCCCAACACAACTCCGCTTGCCTGGCTCACAATTCTTTTTAAGGGTTGCAGGATGTCAGAGTTGGAGGGACACGTGGCCCTCAGAGAGGAGCAATAACCAGTCCACAGTCACCCCGCCAGAAACTCTCTCATGACCCCTCACTTTTAAGCCTGGTGAGGAAGCACCATGTGGTTTGGCTGAGACCTGGATTCACATCCTGGCACAGTCACTTCCTGACTGTGTGACCTTAGGCAAGTTACCAAACCTCTCCGTGCCTCCTGATCTGCAGAGAGCAGGGTAATAATCTAAATCTATAAGGACTGTTGTGAGGGCTAAATAATGCTGTATATGTTGTTGTTGTTAGCTGCCATGAAGCTAACCTTTGACTAAATGGTTGACCCCATACACAATGCAACCCAACGCCGCACAGTCTCACGCCATCCCCATGGTCAGTTGCAGGTCAGACCATCGCAACCCATAGGATTTTCATTGGCTGGTTTCTCAGTAGATTGTCTAGGTGTTTCTTCCTACTCTGTCTTAGTCTGGAAGCTTCACTGAAATCTGTTCAGCGTCATGTTGTTGTTCTTGTTGTTATGTGCCATCGAGTCAGAGCCGACTCATAGCGACCCCTCGTTGGGTTTCCGAGGCAGTTATCACTACAGAAGTAGATTGCCCAACCTTCCTTCCGAGGAGTGGCTGGTGAGTTTGAACCGCCAGCCTTCTGGTTAGCAGTCAAGGGCCTTAGGCACTATGCTACCAGAGTTCAGCATCATAGCATCTTGCAATCCACCACTGACAGACAGGTGGTAGGAGCACTTGAGGTGCATAGGCCAGGAATCTAATCTGGATCTCCTGCATGGAGGTGAGAAGTTTCCCGCTGAACCCCCACTGCCCCAAGGTGGTATGTTTGGAAAGAAAAGAAAACAGTTGTCATCAAGTTGATTCAGTCTCACGGCGCCCTCATGTGTGCAGAGTAGAACTAAACTACTCCGTAGCGTTTTCAGTGGTTGTGAGCTTCTAGAAGGAGATTGCTAGGACTTTCTTCCAAAGTGCCTCTGAATGGGTTTGTGCTTCCAACCTTTCAGTTAGCAGCCAGGTGCTTAACCGTTTGCACCACTCAGAGACTCCAGGTGGTGTATTCAGGGCAGTGCATGGTCCCTTGAACACAGTAAGCCTTGCACAATTACGTTCTGAGCATGACCAGGCCTTGCACACAACTACAAGGGTTAAAACAGACAAAGACACTTTTTGTATTCCAAAGCAATTTACCAAGCCCAGTGATGGGCCAGTTGTGGGGAGCAGTGAGCAAGACAGACATGGTTCCACCTTTGAAGGGACTCCATTCTAACAGGAGAAACCGTCATGAAACAAATAATGATGCCATTAATTGCTCAATCACAGAGGCCATAATTACTATAGAGGAAGAGAACAAAACATGAGTCCTGAGTGAGTCATCCTGGAGCTATTTCCTGGAAAACTAAGGGCCAGACAGGTGGAGGACTCAGAAGGAGTCCCACGAAAATGAGCGAAGATGCCCATGGACGACCAAAAGAGTACATTAGAGTAAACCACTGCCCAAAAGGTTAGCGGCTGGAACCTAAGGGTGTTTGTACAATAAGGTGATCAGTGCTGAAAGCAGCTCAGCATGATGCCTGGTGCATAGTAGGCAACAGTGTTGCATCATTGCAGGGACAGATGGTGGTGGGTGAGGAGAAGGTGAGGAAATGAGAACAGCAGGTCCAAGCACCTTCCTAGGGGCCTAGGGGGGCGGGCACAGGGAGGGGGGAAGCCACTGGAAGGTTCATGGGATCCAGGAAAAGAAAGACTGGAGTGTGTCTGGTGGGCTTGGGGGAAGGAGCCAGTGGGGAGACAGGGGAGTTTGGGTGGAGAGAGAATAATCGTAGCCAGGGGCCCTGAGGAGGAGGGGGAGACGTGAGACTCAAGCCTTCCAGACAAGGGGAGATGCTGGAAGGGAGGGAGGAGAAGGGGAGAGATGGCAGGAAGTTGGGGGGCATTTCCAACAGAAGAATTACTTCTGTAGAAGAGAGAATGAGCTCACCTGCTGAGAGGGGAGGAGAAGGCTGCAAGGCGAAAAAACTGAAGAGGCTGAGAAAGTTGAATAAGCTCTAAGGGAAACAGGAGAGAAGGTTGAGTGGGGAAAAAAAAGGAAGGCATCAAGAGGGTGGTTGCTCCAGCCCTACTGGCCAATCATGCCTTGGGGATGGAGAAGGTGCCAGTTAGATTCATCCAGGGTGGGATGTTCCAAGCCTTGGGGCAGAAGGACAGGAGAGGACAGGAAGGGAGGGTATTGGCAAGTGCAGAGGTGTGGTTACAGGCCTGTGACCCCATAGGCTGGGAAGAAAGCAAACTGAGGGTGGCTGATACACAGAAGATCCAGAGATCAAGTGATGGTGGGTGGGGAGCTCTGGATTAAAACAGAAGAAAAGGTGGTAGGTCATCTTAATTCCTTGCTTCAGAGGTGAGACAGTCATGAGCAGGAAGTCGACCGAAAGCGCCAGCACCTGAGATGGAATGAAGGAGAATGCCACTGGAGATGAAGGGACCAGGACCTGAGTGTCCAGCATGCTGAGTGGGCCGTGCAAGTGACCAGTAAGGGCATCTCGGCTCTGTTAGAGATCTAGGCTGGATCCAGCATGGCTCAGTCAGGATAAGTTCTGTTATGCTGCAGAAACAATCCCAGAAACTCGGGGGCTGAGTGCAACAAAGGTTTATTTCTTCCCTTTGCTATATGTTCACTGTGGGTCAGCAGGTGATTTCTACACACCACAGTCACTCAGGGCCCAGAAAGGTAGCAGCTCCATCCCTTTACTCCTATGGTCGATCACAGATGACTGACCACAGAGGCAAAGAAAAGGAGGGTGCCATGGCACCTTGCCCTCTTGATTAAAAAGTGCCTAAGGCACTTGACTGCTAACCAGAAGGCTGACGGTTCAAACCCACCAGCCACTCCTCAGAAGGAAAGTTGGGTAATCTACTTCCGTAGTGATACTGCCTTGGAAACCCAAGAAGGGGTCGCTGTGAGTCGGGTCCGACTCGATGGCACATAACAGCAACAACACCACCTGAAAACAGCACACATCTCTTCCATTCTCATTTCATTGGCCAAAGCTAGTCACATGGTCATACCTGATGGAAAGTGTTTTTGCTGTTGTTAGGTGCTGTGGGGTCAATTCCAACTCATAGCGACCCCCATGTGACAAAGTAGAACTGTAGGGTTTTCTAGGCTGCAGTGTTTATGGAAGCAGATCCCCAGGTCTTTCTGATGGAAGAGAAGGGGAATATTTGTAAATAGTCCTAATGACAACCACACAAGGCTAGGGCTTCTGGGAAGTCAAAGTGCCCAGGAGATGAACAGATGTCAGCGATGATGTGGAAGAGGGGGCCAGACCTGAGAGTGTGAGCCTCAAAGGCACTGAGTTTTAACAAGGATGAAAAAAAAATAGTGGTCTGGAAGAGGCACACTTCGTCACCTGGCATGAGGATCTTGAACTGTGGAAGGATGAGAAGCCCCAACAGAGCAGCTGCCTGGAGTGAGAGGTGGGGGGAAAAGTGAGGGGAGGTAAGTGTGAGGGAGTGCCTGGGCTCCATCCAGACCAGGAGTGAAGCTAACTTACTGAAGCCCTGAACAGCCCCAGAAGAAGACTAGAATGTGCTAGGCCCTGTGTCCAGCATTGTACGAATCCTATCTGGTGTCATTTAACAGGCATTTGCCTGTTAACCAAGAGGTCAGCAGTTCAAACTCACCAGCCACTCTGTGAAAGAAAGATGGGGTGGTCTGCTTCCATAAAGATTCACAGCCTTGGAAACCCAATGGGGGTCACTATGAGTTGGAATCAACTCAATGGCAGCAAGTTTGGTTTGGATTGTCATTACAAAGGAGCTCTGGTGGTGTAGTTGGTAAGGCATTTGGCTGCTAACCAGAAGGTCAATAGTTCAAACCCACCAGCTGCTCTGCAAGAGGAAGATGAAGCAATCTACTTCCATAAAGATTTACAGCCTTAGAAACCCAATGGGGGTCACTATGGGTCAGAATCAACCCAATGGCAGTAGGTTTTATTGTCCTTATAATACAGAGCCCTGAGTGGTGCAAATGGTTTGCAAACAACTACTAGCCTAATGGTTGGTGGTTTGAACCCAACCAGGGGTTCCATGGAAAAAAGGCCTTGCAATCTGCTTCCATAAAGACTACAGCCAAGAAAACCCTATGGAGCAGTTCTACTCTGCAACACCTGTGGTCGCCACGGTCGCAACAGTCTCAACAGCAATGGGCTTTTTTTGTTTGTATTGTCCTTACAACCCAGCAAGATGAGAGTTACTGTCCCCATTTTCAGAAGCACAAAACAGAGGTTCCCAAGGACTCCTCACCAGCCAAAGGCACACAGTTAGTTGGTGGCTGAGTGAAGACTAGAACCTAGTTTGGCTCCAAAGCAACCTTCCAGGGACCCTGAGTTCCTGTTATCCTGTCCTCTGGTTTCAGGGAGGCTCTGGGTCTCTGCTCAGCTGCTGCCCAGGGACCAGCTGGGGTAGGATAAGCCCTGAAGTGGTCTACCTTCTCAGCAGTGCCATCTGGTAGCTATCTAGGGTGCCTGTGCTGGAGGCTGCAGACACAAGGACAGACCAGAAGGTGCCAGGGCTTGGATTCCAGTACTTGAGAGTGTGGAAAGTACATGTGAATTTTTTGAAGGGCCAGCTGCCAGCCCACCTCATGCCACTGGGCCAAAGGACCATCTATCATTCCCACTCTGACTGACCACAAGACCTCCCACAGCTGCCCTCAAGTTCACAAAGCACCCTCAATTTCACAGTGGGGCAGGACAGGGGCACATGACACCATTCTGCAGACGAAGGGTAGAGCCCAATATGATACCCTGAGCAAGTGGCAGGCCACCGACCCCTGCTATCCTTAACCAGACTTCAGGAGGGCTTTTATTGGTATCCTCTGCTGCTAAAGCCTGATCCAAGCTCTGCCTGGGGTGACCCACCGAGGGCTGGGCTATGTCTGTAGCACCCAGGGTCCTGCCCTCATCCCTAGACCTGGGCCCACCCTAGGCTCAGAACCTAGAACACACTCTTCCTTGGGACCCCCAGGGCCAGGCCACTGCATGCAGGATGGCCCTGAAGGGCATGAACAGAGAGCAGTATGTAAGGAGGTGAAAAATATTTGCTCAGGAGACCCTGGGAGCCAAGGACTTACCATCTCATCTCATTACCAAAAAAAAAAAAAAAAACACTTTACTGCCTGTTTTGGTTACCTAGTGCCACTCTGACAAGAATATACCATGAATGGGATGGCTTTAACAAACAGGAGTTTATTCTTACAATTTGGAGGCTTTAAGTCCAAGTACAAAGTGCCAGGCTCTAGGGGCTGGGTAAAAGCCCCTCGACTTTGGGCTTCAGCTCTGCCTCCTGCTCCCACCCCACTGGAGCTTGAAGCTTTTCTTCAGTCAGCGGCTGGCTGCTGAGGCTGACAAACCCAAGGCTAACAAGTAAAAAGGCACAGTCCCAATGTTACCAAACCACACAGAAGGCCATTAATTCAAATCCATTAAAAGTCCCAAGATCAGGAGAGCATGGCAGGCTGCTGAACAATGACTCAGCTACATGCAGGGTTCAAGCCTGCCATCAGTTAGAGACCATTCCCAAAGCTGCTGCTTATATACGGGAAGCAGACCACATCCCGAAAGCAGCTACTCAGCTGCTTGTGGTAGATCCCACCATGGAGTTGATTGCCAGTCTCATCATGGGGAATAACTACCAGCAGCTGCCCAGCCACTCAACCAGGCCCAGCCAATTGACACACAAATGTAACCACTACACTGCCATTGAGTCTATTCTGACTCATAGCAACCTCCACTGGGTCTCTGAGATGGTAAATCTTTACAGAAGTAGATTGCCCCATCTTCCTTTCTCAGAGTGACTAGTGGGCAGTTCAAACTCATCTTATTACAGAAGAGGGAAACTGAGGCTCAGAGAGATGATGCTGATTCCCTGAGGTCATATAGTGGGAAGCAGCAAGGTTGGAATTTGAAACCAGTCCCCACATTTGGGAATGGTTAGTCTTCTGTGGAAAGAGTGTCTGGGTCCCTTGGCTACTGTGCAGCCCTGGAGCCTGGGTCAGGCTGGGGTCCCAGCATAGATGTTTTCCCATCCCAATCAGGCCTCAGACACTTTAGGGAGGTCCAGCTGCCAACTACCCTGTACACAGATGACAAAACTGATGTCCAGAAATGGGAAGAGCTTGGCCTAAGGCCAGGGTGAGGATTCAAGAACCCTCAGCAGCTTACCTGCACCACCCCGCCCACCCCACCTCTACCCCATGCCCAAATGCAACAACCTGCTTCTCTTCCCCAGCCACCCGGCTCTGCCTTTTTAGGAAAGGAAAAGAGCAGCCCTGGTGGCGGGCAGGCAGGCGGGCGGGCAGGCATGCTAATCCACCAGCTCCCGGCGGCTCTAGTTACCGTGGTTTGGGGCCCGGGCAGACCCAGCTGGGAGTGCCAGCCCAGCCAATGGGTGCTGCCAGCCCGGCTACCCTGCCAGAGCCATACAAGGCCTTGCCGCAGCCCAGTGCCGAGAGCCGGCATCGGGCAGCCCCAGCACCAGCACCCACCCCGCCCCTGTACCTGCCAGCCCGGCACGTCCTCGGACTCTGCCTAATCCAGCCTGAGAGCAGGCAGGGCTGCAGCGCACGTGCACCAGGCCCAGGGCTTTCCAAGGTCAGGGAGGTGCACAGCCAGGGCAGAGGCCAGAGTAGGGACAGGGGGAGTTAGCCATGCAGATCACGGCTGGGGTCAGGGAAATGGAGCCTTGGCCTGGTCTAGGCTAAGTCATCTCTTGACAAGGCCCTCCTGTCCCCATCATTCCTTTGGCCTGACTATCCATCTATCCCACCCTTTCACTTCTGGGAAAGGCCTCCATATAGTTAGCTTTTGTTCCAGCCCCTCCTGGGGTCTCAGCTGGGTCTGAGCCATAACCCATTGAAATCATCCTGGGTCCAAGCCAGCATGCACCTCTCAGAATTAGGGATGACCACAAGTGTGTGCCGGAAGGAAGGTTGGGTAATCTACTTCTGTAGTGATACTGCCTCAGAAACCCAAGGAGGGGTCGCTATGAGTCAGAGACGACTCAACAGCACATAACAACTACAACAAGTATGTGCATATATGCGAGAGCCCTGTACACATATGTGCCCTTGTGCACCTTGTGTGTGCCCAGGGTCACTGCTGTGGGTCTGGGATGGTAGAAACAGGTAGGGGACAGGCACCCCCCCAGCAGAGCCCATCCCATCTGTCAGCTCTGTCATATCGACCCCCATAAGGTTACTAACTTAACGCTCACAAGACGTCTGGAAGGTAGGAATTATTGGCTCCATTTTACAAACAGGGAAACTGAGTCACGGAGCAGTTACTTGCTAAGATTCAAATCCAGAGCTGTCTAACTCAAGAGCCTGTACCCCAACTGCATGGACCATGCAGACTTCTGGCTGTGTATTTCAGATCCTGGAGGGAAAGATGTCATGTTAATGGAGGAAAGAAAGGCATGGTCCAAGATAAAAAGACCCTTTGTTCCTGAGTCAGGCAGATTTTTTCCAGGACTCAATGCTCTAACATGTCCCAGACTACCCTACAGTGCCTACCACATTTGAAGCCACCACTGACTATTGGATTTGCCACAGAAACTGCTGGGTTTGAACATCCCTGTCTGTCCTACATGGGCCAAGCTGAGCTTGAGGCCAAGACTATGGCACTCTCCAGGGCCACCCGGCAGGTGAGGGAAACGTGCCGGCACGGGGGGTGGAGGGCCCGGCTGGCATCGGGCTCTGTTTGCTCACCCAAGAATGGAGGAGATAAATATAGACACAGAATTACTCAGACACAGCCTGGGAAAACCGGCTCCTGAAGCTCAGCTTCAGGTCTGGCCCAACCTCACCTTTACCCGCCTGCCCACGCAGTGCCCGCTGCCAGCCTGCCATGCCTCCTCCCAGGACTCCCCACCTGGAAACTTCAGGGCAGCCCTTCCTAGCTGCTCATTCTGGGGGCGGGGCAGAAACTGCAGCCCTGTGGAGCAGGTTGCTGGCCTGAAGTCACATAGCAAGTGAGAAGGAGGCAAAGCCAGGGATGGCTGGGCACTAGGCATCACCTTTTCAGGCCCCGGTTACCTCTGTGCAGACTTTTCTCCATCTATGAAGTAGGCTTGGACACAGACTCTGGAACTAGACTGTGTGGGTTCATATCCCACCTTTGCTATATTTTCACTGTGGGACTTTGGGCAAGTTACTTAACCTTGTGCCTCAGTTTCCTCATCTCTAAAATGAGACTAATAATTACATTGGCCTCCTAGGGTGTTAGTGAGGATTAGGTGGGTTACTACATGCAAGACCTGCAGCAGGGCCTGAAACAGAGCAAATGCTATATGCATGCTCGTTATTATTCAGCCGAAGCAGGTGGCATCCAGGATATAAGTAGCCCGCATGGGTGGCTCAGAGGCTCCTGCCTTTTAAGGGAGCTGCCTGGTCCTGGGTTGTCCAGGAAATGGACAGGTCTTTGCTGTTCTGTCACCCCTGCAGCAGCTCCCCTTCTTCCTTGCCCTGCCTGGCAGCCTCTAGAGTTAGGCAGACCTGAACTTGAACCCTAGCTCCACCACATATGACTATGTGACCTTTGGCACGTAACTGGCCCTCTCTGAGCTTCGAGTGATGAGAACATTCCTTCTACCTCCCTCCCTCCTGGGATTGGTGAAAATAATTTTTTTAAAAAATCCCCTTGCCATCAAGTAAATTCCAACTCATGGTGACCACTCATGTACAGAGTAGAACTGCCCCATAGGGTTTTCTGGACTGTGACCTTTCAGAAGTGGACCACCAGGCCTTCAGTTTGAAGTGCCTCTGGTAAGTCCAAAGTGCCAGCCTGTAGGTTAATAGGCAATTGCAAACCGCTTGTACCCCTCAGGCTTCTAGTACAAGGCAAGCCTCCAGTTCAGTCTAGCAAATGGGCTCTCCACCCTTGATCTAATCCTGGCCCTATTCTGTCACTTCCTTCAGTTTCACAGGGCCTGAAAGAGGCCCCACTGGGTACATGACTCTCACACATCCCTCAGGTACAGGAGATCTACATGGCCTCACCATGCATGAGCAGGTCCCTGCCCACTGGCCCACATGTTCCCTCTTGCAGAGTAGCCCCTCTGCACCCCTCCATGCACTCGAACATGTCCATGTTCCCTAAGTGCATTCCCATCTGGGCACACACACATACCCATGCCCACATGGACACATGGGGGCATAGCCATGCACACATATGCACACCCATGCATGGGCACAGACAGGCAGGCCACACAGGTGTGTCCCTGCACAGGCTCACCAGCACGCACGCTCCTACACTCAGGATGTCCTGGCCAGGTCCCATGGTGGCCGTCTTCATGGCCGAGGAATGCAGACAGCTAGGGATGCTCTGCCAGCAGACGTGAGGGAGAGGCCAAGGGGAAACCACACAGGCAGGAATCCAGGCAGGCATGCCAGGCTGAGGTGGGGCCCTCAGGTGCCAGGAATTGTGTGTGTTTTGGGTGGGTGTGGGGGTATGTACACTCACTCACTCCAGCCTCTCCCATCATCACCCCACGTCCTCGAAGCCTCTGGGACTTGGAGGCCAAAGGGGCTCAGGGGCCATCAGCCCCATTTCAAGGCAGTTTCCACCTGCCCAGTCCCATCATGTGGTCCTGAACAGGGCACTGTCTCTTTCTGGGCTGCATTGGTCTGATGGGAGCCATGAGGGTCATACTGGGTAGTCTTCCTAATTGGAGACCAGAGCCATCAGGAGCACAGAGACCTACAGGAGGAAGATACTGTCAATGATTCAAGTCATGGGAAGATGATGGAGACCATGGAGAAGTCACCATAACTCTTCAGGTAGGGCTTGAGGTAGGGTTCAGGCTGACCCAGCAGCCACCATGTGCTCAGGTGCTTGCTCAAAAGGGAGCCTACTCTCCATTCACAGATGAGGAGTCCGTGGTGCAGAGATGTGGAGTAGCCAACTGAGGCACCTGCACTTTCTGACCCCAGAGCCCAATGTCTGACCACTGTGCTGTGTGATTTCCTGCCTCTGTGCACATTTCACACCCCGCTGGAGAGGTCTGCAATTAAGGCCCAAGCACTGCAGGCAGAATGAAAAGCACTGTCCCAAATGCAAGGACTCAGGCCCCAGGTGGGAAAGACCACAGTTGTGCTACCCCAGGGTAAAACTGCCACATGGGGGGGGGGCTTGTTCTGCCAGGGCTCATCACTGGTGACCAGCTGAATGTGGTCACACAGTGAGGTAGGAACAAGGCCTCTGTGAGGTCAGCCCTGGGGTAGGAGAGGTCGTCCCCCATCTCCCCCTATAGAAGGAGCCCTGGTGGTATAGTGCCTGAGGCATATGACTGCAAACCAGAAGGTTGGTGGTTCAAACCCACCAGCCACTCTGCAGAAGGAAAACTAGGCAATCTACTTCCATAAAGATTTACTGCCTTGGAAACCCAAAGGGGGCCGCTATGAGTTGGAATCAACTCGATGGCAGTGAGTTTTGTTTTGTTTTGAAGAGAAACAGAAGCCAGAATTCCAGAGAGACTGAACTGGAGGTAGGCTGGCAAGGATCCCAGTGAGGACCTGTATGATCACAGAGTACCTGCAGCCAGGGCTGATGTGGGTGACTTCCTGCAAAAGGCTCAAGGCCCACTGAGAACCCCATCCTCCAGTCTTGCCTGTGTGCTGAGTGGGACTGTGAGGTGCTATGTTCTGGGTGTCAGGACCCTGTGGGTAAGGGAAGAGGGAAAGGAGGGGGTGTGCACAGAAAAATTCTGTCCCAAGGACCTGCCCAGCAGCCCTGCTGGTCACAGTGTGGGCCACTTAGTTCCTGTCCCCAGGAATGGGAAAACTCAAATGGGATCCCCCCGTGCAAAGCTAGAGCAGTCATGGGAGGACCCAAGTACATGAGATGCCCAAAGCCACATAGGGCAGGAGGCTAAGCAGGACCCCAGGTCAGGATTCTGACTTCCACCACCTGATGCTCCTTCCCAAAACAGCCTAAAGTAGAGTCTGCAGACTTCACGTTTCCCTCTCCAGGGCTGGGCATGTCAGCAACATCCTGAAGCCTGTGGACCCTGAGATAGGCACCCCAGCCCAGAAAGTACGGTCTCCACCCTTCTGGAAGGAGGACCCAGTCAAGGTGCCCCAGGTTCTGGTCCACTCTCCCAGGGTGTGACCCAAAGCAGATGACGGTGTCTCTCTTGAGTCTCAGTTTCCACAAGCAGCAATGCCCATCACACAAGGTTGTTCTGAGCATCAGACGTCATCACATTTAAAAAGACGCAGTAGCCATCTACGGTTTCCACCCTATTTAAGGTCACTGCACTTGTTTCCCAAAGTACTTCTAGGCTTGAGGCTTCATGCTCCAACACAGGACTCTGGGGAAGAGGCAGACAACCAGTGTCACCCTATGTGTTAGCTAGACAGATCCAGGCTCAGAGATGGGGATGACTTGGGGAAAAACACACAGCAAGTTGGAGGCAGGGCTTAAAGTAAGGACTCATCCTCTGCTTCTTTGTCCAATATCAGCCTCCCTGTGGAGAAGGGGCTACGGGCCCCAAATAGGGTCCCCAGGGCAGCCTTAGGATCTTGCTGTGGTCATTCGAGGTCACAGTTCCGCCCACCGTCCCTTGCAAGTCAGCTGCCTTCCTCCTCCTGAGCAGCCTTTCTCCACTTGTTTCCCTGTGACCCGCACAGGGGGACTGGGCCAGCAGAATTATTGAGAGCCAGAGCCACAAAGGCTTGGAGAGGAAGCCGCTCTTCTCCGAGGTCCCACCTGGGCCAGGAGGCCTTCCAAGGGGTCCTATTCCCCAGAAAGTGGAACTGAGGCCCAACCGCCCAGTTGTGGCAGCGGGGGGCGCACGTGGCCGCCTGGGCCGCGCGGTGATGTCAGTCCCCGCCTCGCCCGGGCCCCAGCACGTTCCTTCGCGGAGCGAGGAACAAAGCGTCCTGCGCATTCCTGCGCGCTGACTCACGGCCGTCACGTAGCGCGCCGCCGCTGCTGCTGCCGCTGCCGCTGCCGCTGCCGCTGCCGCCAACGCAGCTTTGCCCAAAATTGGTCGGAAAGCGAGGGCGGGCCCGAGCGCTACCGACGGGTCTGCTGCCTGCTCACTAGCTCTAAGCTCACTGCTGGTGCTTTGCGCTCGGTCTCCAGCCTGAGGATTTCCCCAAACAGACATGAGTGGAAACGAATGGGACCTGGGTGGCCCCGTGCGATGGGTGGCAGGGTCAGGCAGAGGGCGGGGGGCAGAGGGGATGAGTGGAGGAGCGGCTTTAGGGGTAGGAGGGGAGCAAGACAGGCTGGCTGGGGTGAATCCCTGCCTGAAGGCTCTGCTCTTCTCAGACCCTCGGTTTCTCCAGATGCCAAATGGGATGACCTTACAGCTGTAAGGAATTAAAAATAGATGAAAAGATGGACTTCATTGCGTGCCAGGTACGGTTCTAAGCACTTGGTGGGGATTATCTCATCTTCACACCAATCCCTATGAGGAAGGTATTATCTTCATTTTACAGCTAGAGAAATTGAGGCAAGGAGACGTTAACTAACTTGTTTGAGTTCCCATATTAGTCAGTGGCAGACCTAGAATTTGATCACTAGGTGTGAGGTTCCAGAATCTGCAGGTTATCTCTTACACGGTAAAGTGTGCAGCGCAGCGTCCGGCATGCGCTGGATGTCCTCCCTAACCCCAACCTCGTGGTGGCGGAGACTTGCGTCAGTGGAGCCTGGAGATGTATCACTTGACCATCACCTTACTTCTTAAGTCTCCATTCCCTCACCTGTAAAGTGGGTGCCAGTGGAATGGTGCCCTCCAGGGGTTGTTGGGGAAATTACATGTGAGAACCCAAGTACACCAAAAAAAAAAAAAAAAAAAAAACCTCACTGCCATGGAGTGGAATCTGATTCATAGAGGATTCCCACTGGCTTTCTGAAGCTGTAAATCTTTACAGAAGTAGAAGTCACCATCTTCCTTCTGTGGAGCGGCTGGTGGGTTTGAACCCCTCACCTTCCAGATAACAGTCAAATGCCTTATCCAATACACCACCAGAGCTCTAAGGCTTGTGGGAAAAGAAGACAAAAAGGCAGAATGGGCTCAACAAACCTTTCACCAACACCAAAGTCCAGAGATGGGCCAGGCTAAGCCTGAGGTCCCCAGCCAGGTGGGGTGGTACAGGGATATAACTCCTTGTGGCAACCAGGAAGCTGGGAGCACTTTGATGCCCAGTGCCTCAGGGAACCTGTGGTTGCCAGAAGAGGAAAATGACATCCTGGTGGGGGAATCCCCATCCATGATCCCTTGGCCATTCCTGGCCTCTTTCTCCATTGCAACCTGGTTCTGGAAGACATGGAGCTTTGAAGCTAGGGGATGTTAGGGTCAGCAGCCTGCCCAGATTTGCAGGAATAAGGTGGCCAACAGGTGGCCTTATTCTCAGGTGCCAGGTTAGATTGGGAAGCTCTTCCCCAAGCTGTAGTATCACCCGCCTGAGACCCTTTGAGAGTCTAGGGAAGGCTGATGGCTGGGCCGCCTTTCCCTCCCTCTCCAGCCAGGACTAGTTTGGGAGCCACCTGGCCTGGGCCATCTACACCACAGATTTGAGGCCCTTGCCCCTACCCCTGCCTTTTCCCATTGACTCTACTTTAACATCAGGGAAAGGCCAATTTCCCAGCATGGTGTTCAAGGCCCTTGTGATATGGCCTTTGTGACTTCCAACCACCTTTTACACTGCGTTCCTCAAGCTGTTCACTCCAGCTCCTAGGATATTCCAAGTTCTTTCAGAACTCTTGGCCTTTACCTATACCATTGCTTCTACCTGGGATGCTTTCTCCACCTTCAAAACCTGGCAGATATGTCTCCTCTGCCAAGGAGCCCCCCTGGCCCACCAGGCAGATATAGATATTGATTCTTCTGGAGTCTTGCAGCTCCTTGTCTATTCCTCCCTTTCGAGGAGCCAGGCACTATCTTTAGGCTGATTTTTAGGCTCAGACCTTTCATCGCAGGCCCTCCACGCTCCTAGCTTCCTATCCCAGGCCTCTCCCCCAAACCTAGCTGGACCAGAGAACTACCGAACAAGCCCCGGGCCTGATAGAGTGGGGCTCAGCACATGTTTGCTGCATGATGGCAGACAGATGGCCTTGGGGGCCGAAGACTCTGCTCCCTGGCTGTGTGACCTTGAACAGTTTACACAGGCTCTTGGAACTTCACTCCCAGGCCCTACCCTGACTCCTTCCCAGGGCTGTTGGGAGGATCAGATGAATGAAGGCAGGAAGAGTGCTTGGCACGTGGGCACAGCTCCCCACACAGCTGTCATTATCACCAGGTCATTATTACGGACCTCCCTTGTGCCTGCGGCCTGGGTTCCAAGGCTGGGCGGCAGGCGGGTGGACAGGCGATGAACTCAGAGGCAGCCGCAGCCCCTGGCTGACTCACGCTGAGGAGGTGCCAGGAGAAGTGGTTGCTTTATGGTCAGTCTGAGCCAAGCCAGCTCTTCCCCTCCCCTAGTTGCACCCAGTCTGAGGCCACGAGGCCTTCCAAGCCCACTCCAGGCCTCTTATCTGGGGAGATAAAGGACCCCTTCTCTTAGATGGTGAATCCATTCAGCTGGCTGCTGTCTGACCTCAGATAATCTCTACCCTCCAGAGGCTGGCCTTGGGGAATGGTGGAGGGCAGGTGGTGATCTCAACACGCTCCCAGGCAAGTGTTCCAGGCAGGCATGATGGGAAGTTCACCCACCACATCTAAGCCCCAGAAGAATGGGTCCTGCTCTCCTCCCGACTTGCCCCAGATGGTGGGACCCTACACTGTTATCCACCATCCATCTCTTCCTAAGAGGCCAGGGTTAGTAGTTCTACTTGACACATGGGGAAGATGAGGTCCAGCAATGAGAAGGACCTCGTCCAAAGCCACATAGGCAATAGCCAGGACACTAGTGTGTGAGGCTGCATCCAGAGTCATCAGGCCTGCTGAGGCCTCCCCACTCTCTGGTAGGTTCTTGCTGCCCCCCACCCCCAGAAGCAGCTATGTGCCAGGCTGTGGGCGAGAATCTTCAGTTCATGGGACCATCATGGGAATCCACAGTACAGAAGAGGAAGCTGAATTTCAGAGACCTGGAATTGCTTGTCCCTGTTCACATGGCATAAGTAGCAAATTCACATCCAATTAGGCCCTATTCTTTCCCTGAATCAGCTGCCTCCTCAGTCTGGCAGGGTTTTGGGGTTCCAGTAACAGTAGGCCTCAGGGTTCCTGAGGGGAAGCCCTCTGGTATCCCTCCTGGGTGGCCAGGGAATGGGCATGCTGCCCTACCAGGCTGGGCTCACCAGGCCCCCCTGGGCCCACGGCTCCTTGCCAGGCCTGGATGAAAGTGTGAGGTCATCAGGCTATTCCAGCCTCCTGTCCCATCTCGCTATTGTGACTCAGTCCTTGCATTACCCAAACCTCCTCCCAGGGGACCCCAGCAATGGCTTGGCCTAGCCTGGGTTGTCCCCCCTACCTGCCTGCTCACTAGGGCCTCCCACCCTGAGTCACCACTCACCTCACCACCTAGAATACTGCTCAGCTCACTGCATAAACAGCCAACTCCTCCCCCCAAAGCTCCCACGTCCCCAATTCTAAAGGCACAGGAGCAAGGCTGAAGGCTAGGAGGGATTTCTCATGCTGTCCTCAGACTCAGACCCTGAGACTGACCCCCAAACCAAAATCCCACTGCCATTGAGTGAATTCCAACTCATAGCAACCCTACAGAACAAAGTAGAACTGTCCATAGGGTTTTCAAGGCTGTAAATCTTTACAGAAGCAGACTGCCTCATCTCTATCCCATAGAGCAGCTGGTGGGTTCAAACCACCAACCTCTTGGTTAGCAACCCAATGCTTTAACCACTGTGCCACCAGAGCTCCTTGAGGTTGACCCCCAGGGCCCGTTTTTGAGAACTCTCTGGCCCTGACAGGAAAATCCAGCATTGAGACTGAGAGCTTAGGCCAAGGTCTCAAACTGTCCTGGGTTTAAATCCCAGCTTCTCCTTTGCTAGATGGGTAACTTGACACAAGTTACCTCAGTTTCCCCATCTGAGAAATAAGCTGAATCACAATGAGGATTCTATATGGTATCACACTTGACAGAACACCAGTTAAGAGTTCAGACTGTGAAGCAGGCAGACCCAGATTCAAATGGCTGTGTGACCTTGAGCAAACCACTTCACCTCTCTGAGTTCCAGGCTCCTCACCTGCAAAGTGAGAATAGTAATGAGTACTCTCCTGCTGTGATGATTAAATGTGATAATATAGGTAAAAGGTTTCACCCAGTAGCATGGTAAGTGCTCACTGAACAGTAGCTATGATTAACTGTTAAAGTGCCAAGCACATAAGCTCAGGGTTGTTTCCAGTGAATGATGGGGAGAAGGCCAGGAGAGGCTCTGGCTTTTCCGTGGATTGCTGGGATAGCATCAGGGAAAGGTTCCCAGGGCACAGAAGCTCCAGAGCACCCTCTGCAGGCCGAGCACTAAACTTCCCAGGCAGGTCCTGAAGTCTGCCTGAAGAGGTCCTTGTCGGCCACAGCTGACCTCACAGTTGACGGCTCCCAAAACACCCACAAAGCCACCCATTTCCTGGAAGATGAAACTGATACTCAGAACAGGAAAGGGACTCACCCGTGGCCATCCAGGTGGCAGCTGAGCTCAAGCTTGTGACTTCATATCCCTCTCTTCCTGGGCTGGGGGCTGCCTCCATGGACCCAAGACGTTCTTACTGCCTAGCCTCTGAGGGGCCCTCTGAGAGACTCCCTGAGCTCATCTGCCCACTGAGGGCTCTCGGAAGGCCTGCTGGCAGGCCAGTTCCCCAGACTCATCTGGAAACAGAGTTCCACCTGCCGTCAACGATGTGCTCAATGTCTGCTTAGAACATAACATGGGGAACGCTGAGCTGTCGTGAGCAGCCTGTGCAGCGTTTGTTTTTGTGGAATCCTGTTACAATGTGGGGCAGCTCCCAGAGCTGAGGAGACCCAGCAGGCCTGGGCAGGGAAGAGTTGGGGAAGAACAGATACCAGAAGGTAAACTTCACTGACTCCCCATTTCCAGTTCACCAAACCAAACCAAGCTCACTGCCATCAAGTCGGACCCGACTCATAGTGACCCCTCCTTGGGTTTCCTTGGTGGTATCACTATGGAAGTAGATTGCCCAACCTCCCTTCTGAGGAGTGGCTGGTGGGTTTGAACCACTAGCCTTCTGGTTAGCATCAAATGCCTTAGGCACTACACCACCAGAGCTTCAAGGAATAGTTATTAACATATGGTCTGGACATGGGAAGGAGAGTTGGGGGAGGTCAAATAGGTGCAGAAGGGCAGAGGAAGTGGAAGTGGCACTGACTTTGGGATCAGACAGACCTGGGTTTGAACTCTGGCTCCTCCACTTTATAGCTCTGGTCCAGCTATCCAAACTCAGAGTCTAAAGTCCAATCAGCAAAACGGGTATGTTGACATACCTTGAAGAATTACTGCTGCAAGGATGACATAAGAACAAGAGAATGGCTATGATTTGTAATTAGGTGTCCAAACCAAAAAAACCAAGCTCACTGCCGTCGAGTCGAACCCGACTCATAGTGACCCCTCCTTGGGTTACTGAGGCGGTATCACTACGGAAGTAGATTGCCCAACCTTCCTTCCGAGCAGTGGCTGGTGGGTTTGAACCTCCAGCATTCTAGTTAGCAGTCAAATGACTTAGGCACTATCTGATAGTAAAAATGGCTACCTACCACTGATTGAAGAAGCTCTGGTGGCATAGGGGCTAAGGCACTTGACTGTTAACCAGAAGTTGGAGGTTCAAACCCACCAGCCACTCCACAGAAGGAAGATAATAATCTACTTCTGTAGATTTACCACCTTAGAAACCAAGCAGGGGTCACTATGAGTCTGAATTGACTCAATGGCAGTGAGGTTGATTTTTTTTCTTTTTCTCTGACCACTGATTGTGCCCATTCAATCTGCACCAAAGCCCTGTTCCCAGGATTACACCCATTTTATAAATGGGACTTAAAGAAGGAAAGGGCACCTATAGTGAGATGTAAACCTCAGAAACAAACCTAGCTCAGCCTGAAACCAGACCTGGAGAGGCAAGAGCAGGGGTGGCCATGGGTGAGAATGATGTGGGAGCTCAGAGGAGGTTAGAATGCATGTATTGCATGGAGTTGGGAAGGCTTCCTGGGAGAGGTAACATTTGTGATGGGCCTTGAGGAACAGACAGAATAAATCAAGCTGAGAACGGAAAGAGGGTGGCATTCCTGGGGGTGGGAGGCCCAGCTTGCACGGAGGCAAGAAAATCTGTTGGGTTTCAGGGAGTAGCAAGCACTGTGCTCTGGGGGGTTAAAGTCTTGAGCACCCAGAATGGTATGGAGGGATGAGGCTGGAGAGATAGCTCAGGGTCAGGTCCTAGGCAGGCCCATTTAACCCTGCCACCAGGCCAGGTCCTAGCCCCAGACTACCAACTGAAGCCTGCTTTTCATGGGAAGTCAGCTTTGGCTCAGAAGCCTCCCATATCTCTACACACTTCTTGGGGTATGACATTAACCAAAGCAAATGGGGGTGAGTGGAGCAAGCCAGGGTGGCCGCTAGCCCTTGGAGGGACTTTGCAGTCCAGGGTGGTGGAGGGTCCACTCATGGAGGGCAGGCCAGTGGCATAAGGACAGTATGATGTCTAGTAACCACACACATACACACACGCACATACATATATCACTCCTTCCCATTGTGCCCACAGTGTGTGAAACCTCATGTGAGGAAACTGGAGGGCACAGACTGACTGATAGAGCCCTCCTGGGGCCAGGCAATGGCCCACGCCCATTGGCTCTGCCACGAAGCTTCCAGCAATTGTGAGGTGGGATTTTTCTTCCTCGATGCCTTTGTTAAATGCCGCATCTAACACTTAGGATAGATTATATGGCATACCTTGATCACATGGCCTGTGAGCAACAGGACCAGACCTCAGATGGGCTCATCTCTGCCCTGTACTACCTTGGCCTGGCACAGTGCCGCACACTTGTCCATCAGGGGACAAGCTGGGATTCAAGCCCGTTGCAGGGCTTTGAAGCCAGCAGCAGGATCCACCAAGCCACAGAGGTTCACTGGGGAGGCTGGCCCCTGACTCACCCCCACACCCTGAGCCAGCCCCAGGCAGTGGTTTTAACTGCTGACCGCCCTTCTGCCTGCCAGGGCCCAGTTATGCCCCTCCTAGGTCACTCATGGCTCAGGATTCCCAGGAGCTGAGTGGGAAAGCCAGACCTTTAGGCAAGGAGGTATTCTAGGCACACCTCCACTCAGGAATGTCAGCCTGAAATCATAGCGGGAACCCCGGCCTTTGCCTGCCTGCTGGGCCTCAAGTTACCGTGATGATACACTTATTTTTAGCTGACACTTAATTCTAGAACGCAATACTGTACTGTTGCGTGGCCCAGCCTCCTGGTGGCTCACCCCTTCCCAGAGGGGAAAGGAGGCCTCCTGGTGGGGCGCTGGGTGCGCCTTTGAAAACAAGGGTTCTAGGCAACAGAGTGGGTGTGACTCTGAAAAATACCAGTGGCATGTCTTGGCTGGTGGTGGTGGTGGTGGGATGGAGGGGAAGTTTGGGGTTTCAGCCCCTCCAAGTGCAAGGGCCCAGACCTCAGAAAGGAAAAAGTCCAGGAATCCCAGGATTTTAGAAGCTAGGCGTGGCAAGGTCATCTCTGACGGGCCATTCCTCCTCTCTAGACTTCAGTTTCCTCATCTGGATAGAGGCCAAAAGCCCTTCCACCTCTGACCTCCTCTCTGCTTTTTTTCTTAAAGATCATCTCAAGTCTTCGTATCAGGATATTTTGAAGATGTAGCAGGCAGACCTTCCTCATCAAAGACAAACACAGGTCTTGTGTAGTGAGACAAAGCCATCTTCTTGTATTCTATTTCACTCCTATGTTTGGGCCAGACCATGTGTCCAGGCCTGAGCCAGGCCCTGAGGTAGGGATTCCAAAGGAAACCATGTCTCAGTGACCTCATTGTATTAGTGGTGAGACACACCTCTCACCAAATAATGTTCCCAGGTCAGTATCTAGGACAAGTGTAGTAAACCCTTCAAAGCTCTTCAGATTCGACTCTTCTAATATCTCTAGCCTCACCACTCGTAAAGGAGGATGGGCACATGGGAGGCTCATTGGGATGGATGGATGGATGGATGGAAGAATGGATATTACAGTTGTTGTTAGTTGCCATCAAGTCTACTCGGACTCATGGTGACCTTATGTATGACAGAACAAAAACGTTGCCCAGTCCTGTGCCACCTTTATGATTATTGGCATGTTTGAGTTCATTGTTGTGGCTATGAAAGAATGGATAGAAGGTTAGATCCTGCACAGATGGATGGATAGATGAATGGATGGGTAGATAGGTGAGAGGATCGTTGGATAGATGCAGCCTTTCGATCTCCTATCAGGTAAGCATATGGCAAAATTTCTAGCCCTGGTCCTTGTGCATTGTGTGATCCTGAGCCAGTCACTTCCTTTAGGACCTCATCTGTAAAGTGACAATCATGAGGCCACCCTGCCTCCCAGATCTATAGTTGGGATCCAAAGGGAAAAGAATGGCCCATTCATGCCTACCTAAAGACTGGTCCATGCCTCAGCCACTGCCCTCTTAGGCATGGGATACATATTGTGGTTTTGCCTTGGGAATGAGGCCTCCCATGAACACAGGTGGGAGGCCTTCCTCTGACCCTGGGCTCCCCTCTCTCTCAGCCTGCACAGGGCTTTTTCTTCCTGAAAAGTGGAAGGATGTGTCCCCTAAGAGAAAAAGTGCTTCAGGAGGGCTACCCAAGGGCTCAAGACTCTGGAGAGGGCAGTACATTTTGGGCACTGGGTGTTCAGGCCTAGGGCTTTGTAGGTTCACAGACCTGCTTTCTAATCTTGGCTCTGCCACCTTGTGAGTAACAGAACCAGACCTTAGACGGGCTCCTCTCTGCCCATGGAGGGCATGGCCATGTGGCATAAGGACAGTATGATGTCCAGTAACCACACACACACATGCACATACATAAATCCCTGTCTGACACTGGGCAAGTGACTTACCCTCTCTGAGTCTCAGCTTCCTCATTTATAAAATGGGGACTGACTACAGTAACTACCCCATAGGTGTGTTGTGACAGTTGATTGGGATAATGCATGTAAATCACTTACCACAGTGCTTAGAATATATTAAGTGCTCAATAAATGCTTGTTTATCCCACACCTCAAAAAGGCTAAGTAGGGAATTAGGCCCTAGAACTTTGGAGGTCATTCAAAAACTTGGAGTCCAGAGATTTCCATACTGGGAGGCTGAGTCTTTAACTTGATTTTCTTATTTCAGAAAGTCCGGCAGGACTCACATGACCTTTTGACAAGGGTACCCTGACTGAACAATATCTGCTTTTGCTTGAAATTCCATCAGTTCTGTGGGCCTTGCTGACCCTGTTCTAATTATTCTTAGATTAATAACAAAGAAGTTACATGAATTATTCTTTGAAAAGTACAGTTTATGTGGGAGATAAAAATATTTCCAAATGGGCTTAGGTGGAGGGAAGAGAGCTAACAAGGAGGTGTCCTCTGAGGGACCCATGGAGACCAGGGGAGCTAGTACCTCAGGCCTGAGGCTGCCCTTGCAGAGACCCAGTGTGGCGACAATGGTGTGGGCGGTGGCAGGCCTTGCTGGCTCAGTGTGAGCTGTAGCCAATGGCAGGAGGCCTAGACCACCCACTAGAAAGAGGCCTGAGGCTGGGTGGTCCACATCCAAGTGGGGACAGCCCCATATGCAGCCTTGGGGACAAATGGTGATAGGAATGTCTGAAACCCACTCAAGTCCCTAAGCCTCCAGCTCAGACCAGCTTCAGGTCTGAAACTTCCCCAGACCCCTCTTCCCAACAGGCTCTGGGCTTCTCCCCCTGGCCAGCCCCTCTTCCCAGCTGCTCCTTGGCTAAGTTGCCTGCACGGTGTGTGCCTGAAACTAAGACACCATGTCCCTTCCACTGGGGCTGCAGTCAGAACTTCCTGAAACCTGATGGGACCTGGTGTTGGCTAGGAAATGACTGGTTGTGCAGTGGTGAGAGGGCCAAGGGACCCAAGCTGGGAGCAAGAGCAATACAGCCACAGAGTCTGCAGGGCTGACATTTGGGGAGTTTTTAACTCAGGTCAAGTTGATTCTCAATGTCATAGTCTATCAGAGCTGAGAGCACCCCTTGCTGTCAATGGGAAGGCCGGGAAACTGAGGCCAAAGAAGGGACAGGACTCACCCAAGATCACACAGCATGGATAGCAAAACTGGAACAAGGCCTCCGGGTCCAGGGCCTTGACTGGGGTACCAGGCACCTGCCCTACCCCGTTCCTGCCCTGCTGGACAGTATCACCAGAACATTTAGAACCCCTCTCATGTACCCTCCATCCCAGCCAGTGTCCACTGCTGCTGGACAGCTGCTCAATGGGACTGTTCTTTCTCTCAGTACATGAATTGTAGAGGGGACTATCCAGTGTACAGAGAGAAGCCTAGCCCTGTCCCAGTGCCCAGCCTGCCTGCCAGTGGGATCCTTCCTAACAGCCCTTCCCAAAGGGACCCAGGACTTTAGGCTCAGCCTGGACCCCTGGGAGAGTTTCACTAGGGTGTGGGAAAGAGCAAGACTGGGTTAGTAGCCAAGAGCCCAGCCCTATCAATTATTTTGTTCAAGTGGCTTCTCCTCTTAAGACCTCCGTTATCTCAACTACCAAACAGGAGTGAAGACTAGAAAGGATTTCTAAGAAGGCAGCATTTAGCACAGCATCTCACCCAGAAATACCTAAAGTGCCCTCTGCTACCAGCCTGACCTCCACTCAAATCTCTCCTTCTTGGACTGGACTGATACCAAGCATTAAAAACACAGTAGTTGCTGTCAGATCACTTCCAATTCATGGCAGCCTCACGTGTGTCAGAGTAGAACTGCGCTCCACAGGGTTTTCAGTGGCTGATTTTTCAGAAGGAGATCGCCAGGCCTTTTTTCCAAGGTGCCTCTGGGGCGCCAACCTCCAAATTTTCAGTTAGCACCTACCCAGGGACTCCACCAAGCATTAAGCCCACTCCCATTAAGTGGATTCTAAGTCATAGTGACCCTGTAGGACAAGGTAGACCTGCCCCATAGGGTTTCTAAGGCTGTAAATCTTTACAGAAGCAGACTGCCTCATCTTTCTCCCATGGAGCGGCTGGTGGGTTTGAACTGCTGACCTTTTGGTTAGCAGCTCAGTGATTTAACCCAAAGCACAAAAATTTCCTCCAAATTCTGACATGGTGAAGTCACTTTCAGTGACTCTCTGCTCCTCTCCCTGCAGCCCAGGCAGGTAGCAGGGCCAGGTTGGTGCTGGGGGTACAACAAGGCAGCTGGTGGGCCAGCTGCTGGGGGTCAGAACAGTGAGGATAGGGGCAGTGCAGCCAGGCCAGCCAGGAGGGCAGGAGCGGTGTCGGATTACCCAATAAGCATGGGCTTACTTGTGCTTATGTACTAATCTGTAGTGAACAATTTCACAACATCAAAGATTCTGCTTCTAGGTATGGCCAGCATATGTCTCTCTCCCAATCCCACAGCACCTTCCTACAGAGTCAAAGCCCCTTTTCAAATTTACAGTCCCTGATAGGGGAACACATGAAACTGTTCATTTCAGATTAGTCAGTAAACACAAGTAAGCCCGTGCTTCCCTTGCTTATTGGGTGCTCTGTCCCTGGCCGGGAACACCTGTCAGACCCAGAGGACGGTGTGGGCTGAGAGAGCTGGGGAGGAGAAGGGGGCTTGGGCCTGGCTATTTTTAACTCAGCTTAATTTTCCTACCTGGAAACCAACTCCAGCCAGTGGAGTAGCACTGTTCCCGGAATGATTTCATTCCCCGAGACCTGGACTCGCTCAGGTTCCTGGGTCAGGCCTCTCCATTTCACAGGAGCCCTTCATGCCCAGCCCAAGGCTGGGCAGGGAAGAGGGAAACCAGAGCCGGGGCAGCTCTCAGCTCCCGCCTGACCCTGCGAGGCTAGCAGAGGCCCCTGGCCTGTCGTCATCCCCCTTTCACACCAGGGAGGGACCCTGTCCCAGGGTCCGTTTAATTCGTCTATTATGTTTCCCAGACTCGAAGCCTCTAGCTGCCTATTGTCCTGAGCAGGCACTTTACATTTGTGTAAAGATTAGACACGTTAGAACCTTCGCTCTGACTCCCTCTGGTCTTTCTCTTTTACTTTCTCAAATCCGAGTTATTTCTTCCTCGCTACACGCTGCTTCCTTGTTCTCCCTCTCTCTCCCTACCTGTCTTTATCTGCCTCCCTGTTTGTTTTCTTCCCCACCCTGACCCCCTCCTTCTCCAAGCTGACCTGCTTTTTCTTCTTTCTTCTCTTCACGGTTCAGTAGTTTGAATTCTCTATCCACCCCCCCATCACCACCCCAACCCTGCTTAATTCTGTATTTATATGCTCTCTGAGGCTAATAGAAAGGACAGGAGTATTGCTCACCTCATTCCAGAAATGCTCTTCTGAATTCTTAGAGAGGGAGATGTGGGGGAGGGCACTGAGTACTGCAGGAAGAGTCACTTGGGGTGTACTGGAAAGACCAAGATCTGGGTTCTAATGCCTACTTTGACCTGTCAAGGGCCCCCTCTCCCGGCCTCCAGTTCCTCTGGGGCAACAGTGGAGCTGATGCCCAGATGATAACAGCTGTCTATGGCCTTGTGGTGAGTGGGCATTGGAAGGGCCCTGAGCACACATTAGGTATTCAGGAAATTTTAGTTGTTGTTTTCACTGCAGCCTGACCCAGCCTGGGGAAGGAAGACAATGCTGACAGGTGCTTCTCCCCATTGGTTTTGCTCAGCTGTACCAAGATCTCACACAGACATGTGCACGCACACACACACATGTGCATACACATGTGCACATGCATGCACACACATATACATACATGCATACACTGGAAATATCCTAGGAAGATGCAAAGCTGCCTATTTCTTTGTGATCATCTATTCTCCCCCTCATAAATATCTAATAACTAAAGAGCTGCTGAACACTGAATGCTGAATACAGAAGCAAACATTGGGCAGCCTAGGTTCCCAAGGATCTCATTTCCACAATTCAAAGCCAGATATTTGTTCATTCATTTCTCCCTCCCTCAGAGAACACTCCTGGGCTCCTACTGTGTGCCACCCAGGCTTGAGTACGAGGCCCCCAGCTTCTGTCCTCTGTGATGGGGCAGAGAAGCCAGAACGTCATGACTCAGGCAGCCATGAAAGCCAGGCTCTGGGAATTCTGAGGGATGAGAGGGCCTTTCCTGTTGCAGCTAGAGATGGGTTCCCCAGCAGGCACTGGGTGAGAGATGCATTCTGAGCCAGGCCTGTTGGACAGAGAACAGCGGTCAGTTTCAGTATGCCTCTGCTCTGGTCCCCACTGAGGCCTGGCTTCTGGACAAGCAAAGGGGCAGGAGTAGAAGGCCAGCCCCAGGGAGCACCCACACACACACCTTTTTTGTAGAAAGTAGCTACTGAGGTGAACCAAGACATCCTGCCACATCCAAGTGTCCAAGTTGGGAGACCACTCAAGGGCCATTTTGTTGGTGTGCCCAGTGGACCATCTTCTGGAAAGAGCTCTGATGCGACCTTCTTATTCTCAAAGCAGTCTTTGAGCCAAATCAGCTACGAATCTCCCATTTTGCCAAAAAAAAAAAGGAAATTGAGCCCCAGGAGGGATGTCCTTGGTCACAGCTGCACTGCTGAACAGCTTCTGTAAGAATCCCCAAGTCCTGCCACCAGGTCCTGGGCAGGGAAGAAAGGGGGTTGGTTTCTTCTTGAGCTGGGAATGAGACAGTTCCAGGCTGGTGACCCATGTCCTTCACTGAGAAAAGCAGGCCCAGAGAGGGCGTTGACTCACCTAAGGCCACACAGCCCTGACAGGCCTTTCGCCTTCCACACATCTGAAGGGGCAACCTCAACCTGATTGAGTGTGAGGCAACACGGCAGGGTCTCCTCCAAGGAGTGGGGAGAGTTCTGCCCGTAGTACACCCTCTGCCTTCCAAACCTCAGCTCTGAGCAGCCACAGGGAGAGTTAGGGAAGGGGTTTGGGGCACTTTGGGAGTGAGTTGGGAAGCTCAGTGGGTCTGCGTAGGGCCCCTGGGGGGTGCAAGAGAACGTCAGGACTCCCCAAAGTCCTCCTGGAGCAAAGGGAGGAGTGGGGAGTGGCAGCGAGGCATTCCCCCTCCCTCTTGACCCCCTCCCAAGGAGGCCTGGGCGGGCCGAGCGCCCCGGGAGGAGGCGGCGTCCCTGGCGCCTTGCCCGCCGGTGCAGCGGGGCAGGGCTGAACGGGCAGGGGCGGGGCGCCTTGCTGGTATTATAAGCGGTAGCACAGGGCACCAGGGCAGAGAGCTACCGGCTCGCCTCCGCGCAGCAGCAGGACGCTGGCAACAGACGCTCCCTGCTCGGGTCGGTCCAGCCAGCGCTCGCTCCATCATCACCATGGTCTCCGTGCCCACCGCCTGGTGCTCCGTCGCGCTAACCCTACTCGTGGCCCTGCACGAAGGTGAGCGGCCCTGGCCTCGCCCGCCTCCGCAACCCCTGGAGCTGTTCGTTGGGGTCTCCCTCACCGGGCTGCGATGCACCGTCGAGCCAGCTGGGGGCGTACGTGGCCGGAGCATAGTGGCGGCCGCAGGGCTCTGCCAGTGCAGAGGCTCAGCAATATAGGACAGGGCTGGTCAGTCCCACTGAACTGTCGGGGCTTCCCCCGAGCTGGCGCGGCGCTCCTGAGTAGCGACAGTGCCAACTTCCTCGATTATGCAAGAGGAGGGGCCCAGCAGGTCCCCCTGTCCAGGCCATCCTAGTCCTAGATGCCCTGACCCACCTCTCTGCTTCTCTCTTCCTCCTACGCGTGCAGGGAAGGTCCAGAGCGCTGTGGCCACGGAGCAGCCACTGCCCTCAGCCCCTGCCTGGGGCGCCCACCTGCGGCCTCGGCGGTGCTCCTGCAGCTCCTGGCTCGACAAGGAGTGTGTCTACTTCTGCCACCTGGACATCATCTGGGTGAACACTCCAGGGTGAGCTGCCATGGGGAGACAGGCAGGGCTGCTAGAGGTGGGGAGCTGGAGTGGGGGCTGCTGACACGCAAGGAGCTCTGGCACAGTGGAGCTCTCCCTGGGCCTCCAGATGGGGGCATTGCGCTCCTGTCAATAGTTAGCAATTGTTTTAGTTTCCACGTGGGAACTATAGAGGGCTGTCTCCTGGTAATTCTCACATAGGCTGGGGCCAGACCAGGGCACCGAGATCAGAGAGGTTAGTTGCTTTACCCAAGATCACACAAAAAGGAGTAAGTGGCAGGGCAGGATGGAGACTCCCAGGTCAGTGGTTGCCAGAGCTTACACCCACTCTGCCATGCTGCCTCTGCCCTGTCTTCCAAGAATAAATTCCACTCCTGACAGTGCCCATGAGTTGGCTGTGCCAGGCCCTATGCAAGCACAGCACTGCACGCACATTATCATTGAATAAGCCCCCCAGCCACCCTGTGAAGGCAAGCACTAATGTTGTCTTCAAATGACAGATGAGAAGCCTGCCCTGTGTCACCTGGCAGAGCTGGGGTGGGGGCCCAGCACTGTCTGTTCCACGGCACTGCACTGCCTCAGGCCACTGCATACCTCAAATTGTAGTTTCTGTGTGTGTTTGTGTTGGCTTTCTTAAAAATTATTATTCCTTCTCCAAATTGCAAAAGGCAGGAGAAGCCTGCACGTAAGCGTGTGTGGAGCTAATCCACATCCAAACACTCGTTCAGGGTGGGAACTTTGCCAGTCCCTGCGTGCTGGGTCTGCCTCCCAGTCATTACAACTCCAACCACATAGTCTAAAATTAGCTCTGTGACCTGCAGGTGCTGGTCCAGCCAGCCTGGGTCCCCGCCCTGCCCCCTTCCCACCTTGGCCAGATTTAGCACTAAAATCATTCCTCCTGATCATGCACACACTCCCCAACAAACATGCAGCATTTTAAAGTCAGAGTCCTGCAGCGTGTTTGTTACCCTGTTACCCCTCCAGACAGGTGGGTCAGCAGGCAGGGCGCTCATACTTCTATGGAATGGGCTGTGTCTTTGCTTCCTCCGGGGCTAGCTGAGAGCATTCTTTGAGATCAGGAGGACCAGCCTGGCTCCATCCACTCACGTTTCTATCTGGAACTGCAGAGAGATGAGGTTGTTGTTGTTGTTATGTGCCGTCGAGTCGGCCCCGACTCATAGCGACCCCTCCTTGGGTTTCCGAGGCAGTATCACTACGGAGGTAGGATTGCCCAACCTTCCTTCCGAGGAGTGCCTGGTGGCTTTGAACCGCCAGCCTTCTGGTTAGCAGGCAAGTGTCTTAGCCACTATGAGATGAGGAGGACTTGGCAATTCCCAACTGAGGGTGGAACCATCGTTCCCACCCGCATTCTTCTCCATGCTGGAAGCACTTACTGAGCTGAGCCTTGGGCAAACAGGGGCCCAGAGGGAGCAGGGGTCTTTGCCAAGGCCCCCCAGCACCTATAAAGGAGCCTATGGTAGTGCCAGGGCTTCTTGAGGTCAGGGGCTGTGATCTTTCATTGCCGCCCTAGCGGCATGGGTGGCTGTCCCAGTGTGCCTTGTGGATAGTGCTGCTCACCAATGGTCGTGGTTTATCTAATTCTCTATTTCTCTCTCTCTCCCTCTCCCCACCCCACACTACCTTGCTGGCTCCATGCCCACAGACAGACAGCTCCTTACGGCCTGGGAAACCCGCCAAGACGCCGGCGCCGCTCCCTGCCAAGGCGTTGTGAGTGCACCAGTGCCAGGGACCCTGCCTGTGCCACCTTCTGCCATCGAAGGCCTGGTAGGTGGGCACCCAGCCTGCAGGGGTTGGATGGAGGCTGATCTAGACCCACCTTGGGGAGCAGGTGCCCAGGAAACCCGTTCCCAGCTAGAGATCCATAGGCTGCCCTGGGTCTGTGGGTAGCATCACTTTCTGCAAGGAACTAGTCACCCCAAGTCCCTCCCACTGCCCAGCACAGGAACTTCTGAGAGCATTCGTGTCCTCACTCCTGGGTGGGAGGGACTCTCCCCTAGTAACGCTGGGGCAGCTCAGACCCAAAGAGGGGACAGGACTTGTCCTATCAGGCCACACAGCTAATCAGAAGTGGACCTGGGCCTTCGCCATGGTCTATCTGATGAGTCCACTGGGTTCTGCATTTCAACTGGAGGCCCAGGGGAGAAAACATCTGGAGTTGGGAGGCCTCGCACCATCCCACCCCACAAGTGTTACAGAGTTGCTGGAGCCTTTGCCAAGTCCCTTACCTGCCTAGGCCTCTATTTTCCCATCTGTGAAAGGGGAGGGAAACTTTGTTCCTACTATCCTCTGCACTTGGAGCATTTGGGGAAAGCAGAAACTGACTTTACAATCCCAAGCTCCGTTTTGTATGATGGTTTACGAGAAACTCCTCCTTTGGCTCCACCCCTGCCTCAGTTTCCCCTCCAAAGGGCTGTGCTCTGCTGCAGGTGGCCGGATTCTGGGAAAGCCAGCAACCCAGCTGCCTCTTTCTAAGGCTAAACACACATTCCTGGTAGCTCAGTTTTCCTCGCTCCCCACCCCTCCTGGGAAAGGAAAGATGCCAGGTGCACAGGGGTGGAAATGAATCTGCTCTTGAGGGCAGATGGGGTGGGGTGGGGGCTGGGCTGGGCCTGCAGCCAAGTGCTGCAGGGCCCTGACAGCCCCTCACTCAGGCCCTAATGCCATTCATTCAGGGCTGAAGCCATGGCAGTCACTGGCAGTGGGTTCCATTCCAACACATTCCAGGCTGGCAAGACATGACGTCTCCTCAGGAGAGCTCCTCCAGAGACTAAGGTGAGAGGCACCTGCATTGATTGAGTGCTTCCTGTATGCTTTGCACATTTCCTCTGTTCTCCACATGGACCTCTAGTGAGACAGAATTGGGTCTTCATTAAGCAACCAAGAGAACTGAGACCCAGACAGGTGAAGCCACTTGCTTAAAGTCACATAGCAGTTGGTGGCATCTAGCTGACTCCAGTGTCTGTGCTCTTAACTACTAGGCTCTTGGTTACCATTGGGCCTGGAAGTAGACTTTGGTAGAAAGTGGGGGAATATGAGGGCTCAGAACTGTGGAACTCACCATGGTTCAATCAGGCTGTGTCTGAATCAAGTATGTCTCACATGCTGGGGTCTAAAGGGACCAACTGATCAGCTGGCTTCTCTCTGCTGCCCCTGGATCTCCTCCCTGGTGGCATCACCGTGACTCAGTTTGAGGCATGGTGCATAGTAGGTGCCCATGGATGTTTGCTCATTCAAACTAACTTGAGGACACAAACCGAGCATCTGACCCAAAATCTGGTATAGAGGCTCAAGACAGCCTCTGGAGCCAAGTCTGCCTGATTTGAACCCTAGCTCTGCCACAAACAAGCTCTGTGACCTTAGACATGTCACTTAACATCTCTGTGCCTCAGCTTCCTATTTTTGAAACTGGGACAATAGTGCTGTCCATCTCAGGAGTTGTTGTAAGGATTCAATGTGTTGACATGTGTGAAGCATGCCAAGCAGCACAGAAGTATGGGAGCTTTGAAGGGGTCAGCATTCCTGCCCCTGCTACCAATGACTCCTCAGGGCTGGCAGTGCCAGGCCCGGCTCTGCCCCTCAGATGCGTCCATCTTTGAGATGAGGCAGGAGAATAAAGGAAAAAGCAAGATGATGAGAAGGTCAGGGCCTAGTATACTTAGGAACAGGATGGAAATAAGCAGGATAAGACTCTGCAAGTGCATAGCATTTCACAGTGTGCAGAGCTTGCCTTTCTGGCCTGGCATTCACCCTCACACCAGGTCAGGCAAGTTGCCTGCTTTTATTTTACAGACCGAGACAGGGCACTGAGAGGTTGAGACACTGGCCAAGATCCCATAGCTGGGAATGGAAACCAGCCTTCTGGCTTCCAGGCTCAAACTCTTTGAGCCAGGGTGTGGCCACTCAAATGAGACCATGGTCACAACTAGGTACAAAGGACAACTTAGGACCCACATCTCTCTGGGCCAATTAGGAAGAGTAGCCCTGAACTGGACTTCGAGGAATGGGTAGGATCTTAATAGGTGGTATATGATTGAGAAGAAAGGAACATAGACAGAAAGCAATAGCATGAGCAAAGACACAGAGGGGGAAGACCAATCATAGGTGATACATTGGGCTATTGTTGGCCATCCAGTCATTCTGGTGGCATTTGATGCTATTGAGCATCAGCATTGCCAGGGAAGCTTCTAAGCCTGGTCTGGGTCACTTATATGCAGACCTGGCTTGCTGTGTCAGCCATGGCCACCTTCTGACCCCAGAGCAGTCATGATCCCAGGATCAGGCAAGGGTCTCAGTCTCTACTACCCCTGCCTCACATGGGGAGCTCTTAGATGATTCTTATCTCCTGAAATGCTAAATTGACCCCTTTCAATTCCCAGGGACATTTCTGCAATCAAGATCCGCCTTGCCAGGATGCAGCAGAAGACAACAAAGGAGCCCAGGCCCACACATCCCAGGTGGAGGAAGAGATAGCGCTAGGCACCGCACGATCATTGGGAAAGAAGCCCATGAGGAGACAAGAGGAGAAGAACAGCTCAGGGCTTGTGGGAGACCCTCTACTTGTTTCCTGGGGACAGAACCTGGTGCTGGCCAACTGGACTTACTCGCTGGGATTGGCACAAGCTCTGGTCCTTGCTCTGGTGAGGGAGGCTCCCTCCAGGCAGCTCTGTGCCCTCACACTGCCCAGGAAAGCCCTCAGCCCTCAACTGCAGACAGGCTTCCCGGTGCTGGCTCCTGGCCCAGCGACCCTGCTGAAGGAACCACGTGGGGGAGTGTGTGAACCTGGAGTCCACGTTCCTAGGGATGTCCTGTGTGCCATCCTCCAAAGCAGGAGCAGCTGTGCAGCAGGTGGATACTCATACCCAAGCCTCCCCAGGGCTGGTGTCCCCACCGCCCCATCTGTCATCTCCATCTCTCCGTCCCCAAAGTCCTCATACTCTCAACCCTTGGAACATTCCTGGTGAGAAGGGTCTGCTGTGCTTCACCTGTCTGTACATAACTTATTTGCTGTAAGAACTTTGAGGATCCCAATTATTTATTTTAATGTATTTTTTTAGACTCTCAATTATTTACCTGCGAACTTCTGTTTGTAATAAACTATGAAATGATATGCAGGTATTTGATCTTGGCTGGAGGCAGGGGAGGTCCCTCTCAAGTAGGGGCTTCTGGGAGTCAAAGGGACACAAGAAGGAGAGGAAAGGCCCTGGGGCTGGGATACTGGAGCCCTGGGTTAGCCTCTCTCTGCCTAGGTGGTCTCCCTGGCTGCTAACTTGTCTTCTCTGGGCTCTTGCCTGCCACGTGCCTGGACAGCCATTTGAAGCTTTGACAGCCAGGGTTCCAGAACATACATTCTCCCCAGGCCAGGAACCCATCCATGCCCAGGGCTTTCCCGAGAGCATGCTTGGTAGGAGCCAAGTAGGTGAGGGTGCCAAGACCCACATCTGCTCAGCTGCCTGTCCCTTCAGGGGCTGGCTACCAGACCACAGCAAATCTGTCCAGTGAGGGGTGAGGTCAGGTGAATTCTGAGGCTATGTGAGCCCTTGTGGTCAATGATCGGGGCTGTAGGGTATCAAGAGAGGGGCTGCAGCTCCACCGTCTGAGGCTGGCCCCCTCCCTCCCATCCCAGAGTGTAAGGGCAGAAGGCATCCATACCTAGCTGAAGTTTCAGTGTCCTTCAGATAAGCCCTAGCCTCTGTTCGCCTTCCTCTGGCAAAAGGTACTGTCCCCTCTGGTGCCCCACATCCTTCTTGGAAAAAGCTGAATGCTCTCAGCATCTCCAGAGTGGCCTGAGGTGCTGGCCATATCCCATGACCCAAGGACTCTGGGGCGCTGAAGGGCTCCCAGACGCCTCCATAGAGGCTACAGCCCCTGATGTGCCCTGCTCAGCCCCAGAGTTCCCCTTTTTCATCAGGGCCCTGGCTTCAGGATCCTCCTCTCAGCCTAGTCCCTGCCACACTCTCCTCTGACTGCAGTAACCCCAGGCCTTAGGACTGGCTTACCAATCCTGCCAGGGCCCAAGCAGCAGCCCATCTGGGTCCCAGGACCAGCCTGTAGTCGAGGTCGCTCTTGCTGGCTGCCAACTGGACCCACAGTCTCCTTTCCTGTCCAATCCCCCTATAGCAAGCTGTGCTCCTTTCCTGCAGCTGGCCCCTACCAGGAGAGACAGGTGTGGCCTGAGCCAGCTCTCAGGAAATATTTGTGCAAATAATCATTCATGCTCTGCTCTAATCCCGCCTTGTCCATGGGCCCAGACCTGACCCCTCGTGGAAGAATAACAATTACAGTTGAGTTTCTTCATTTTACCCAGATTAACTCATTTCATCCTCAGGACAGCAACCCTATGTATGATATAGGTACTTTCATTATCCCAGTTTTACAGATGAGAAAACTGGTGCAGAGAGAAGGTAAGTGACTTGTCTAAGGTCACACAGCAAGCAAGTGGGGCCATCAGGATTTGAACCAGACGTTCTTGTTCTAGACTCTGTAGTATGTATGTACATACTATTTATTGATTGCATTCATGTATCATTACTGCCAGAAGTGTGACCTTGGACAAATCTCTTCCTCTTTCTGAGCCCATCTACAAAATGAGGAGTAATAGTTCCTACACTCCTTGGAAGGAAGGTTGGGCAATCCTACTTCCATAGTGATACTGCCTCAGAAACCCAAGGGGGGTCGCTATGAGTCGGGGCTGACTCGACGGCAAACAACAACAACCTCATAGGGCTGGTATGATAAGTTATGGCACGGGGCTCAGCCTAGGGCAGGAAAGACTGGGGTTGGCAGGGAGAGGGTGCAGTCAGAGAAAGTCCTCTTGACAAAGTGATACTCCTGTAGCCTCAAAAGATGAGTAAGGAGGGAACAAACAAAGATGAGAAAGGCTCAAATAAAGGCCCTGGGTGGCACAAATGGTTTGTATTCATCTTCTAACCTAAAGGTTGGTGGTTCAAATCTACCCCATGACACCAAGGAAGAAAGGCCTGGCAATCTCCTTCCATAAAGATTATAGCCAAACAAACCCTATAGAGTAGTTCTACTTTTTAACACATGAGGTCACCATAAATTGGAATTGACTTAATGGCAATGGGTTTTAATGAATTAAAAACTCAAATAGAAAATAGGGAATTCCAGGCAACAGGCAGGGTAAAATTATGGAAGTGGGAGTGACAAAGGAGGTTCTATGGAGGACCTGCTTTGGCTGGAGTGTGGTGAAGGGAGAACCACAGAAGATGAAGCCAGAAAGGACTTGAAGGCCAAGTTAAGGAGTCTGGAGTTTATTTTGCAGGCCATGGGGAGCTATGGAAGGTCTGTGAGCAGGAGAGAGACCTGATCAGAGCTGGGCTTTAGCAAGATGCCTCTGGAAGCTGGTTAGGGCTGAAGTGACTGAAAGGACCAAAATAATAATAATAATAATAATTGCCCACCAGGTACTTACTTCCTACTCCAGCCCAGAGGCAGAGCACATCTCACACTGCAGCTGAGCCTGATGCCATGGGATCTCACTCCCTGGCAGCCCAGGAGCCCATTCAAAATGACCTTGGCCCTTGGAAATTCAAAAGGCTTCCCTGATGGTGCAATAAGCCAGGCAGCTGGGTGAGGCAACCCTAGAACCACAAGTATGATGGACAGCTGGCAGAGGGATGAGGAGAGCCTGGTTGAGGTGCATTGGGGGCCCAGGGAAGCTGGCCATTCACTGCCTTTGGCACAAGACCCAGTGGCCCTGGCCAGAGTTCAAAGAGCAATGGATCAGATGATTATGCAAAGAAGATGATTAAGGGGAGGATAGAAAGTCCAGGAAGCAGTGAAAGTGGAGGTGACAGCTTACTTCCTTAGACCCTAGTCCTGGGCAGTGGGGCCTCTGACTTAGGCGCTGCACTTTGGGGAATCCTGCTTTGGCTTCATGCAGCCGTACATCTCTCTATAGGATTAAGTTTGCAGCACCAAGGAGTCATGTGTACCTGAAGTCTGTGCCTGCCTCTAGCCAACCTCCCCAGAAGGATGGTAGAAGATGGAGTAGGATTTGAGAACAGGTAGACAAGAATTTGTGAGGAGCAATTGCCAGGTCAAATGGAACCCCTTATTCTGCCTTGTCAGTAAATACTTACCAGATTTTTTTTTCCAAGGCTTTTGGACTCAAATGTGTGATCCTTTTGTCTGGAACGCTAGGCAGAGATAGACCAGAAGGGGGCACATGGTGATCCCGGTTTATTTGGGTTACATGCACAGGGAGAAGCTGAAGCACGGTGTGGTTAGGTCCTGTGTTCAGGGTTATGCAACGTGAATTCATATCCAGGCAGGTGAGGCTGAGACTGGGCTCTTTCAGGCTTAGGTCTGCCTCTCCCTCCACCCCTCACTCAAGCAAGCCCCGAGAAAACAAAATCAGGGAATACTCTCCTCTCTCTCTCTCTCTCCTCTTCTCTCCCTCTTTCCCTCCCTCCCTCCCTCCCTCTCTTTCTCTCTTTTTCTGATTAAACATAGAGATCAGGGATTTGAGTTTTCAGTTCAGAAAAGTCATTTGCCTATCAGGGCAATAAATCATTGGAATGTGGCCATTGATTCATTCAACAATTATGAATAATCACCTCTGGGAAGACTCTTGGGAGCAAAACAGACACAACCCCTGCCCTCACAGGCCAGTGGGAGAGCGATTCAAGGGAACAGATTGTTAAATACTAAAATATAAATAGTACTTTACATTTATTGAGCACTTACTAAGTACTTAACATATTAACTCCTTAATTCCTGACAGCAATCTTGTGCAGCAGGTTTTATCATTTTTACAGCTTGAAAGAGAAGACGGCTACTATTAAGTGGCTGATCTGTGATTTAAACCCTGGGCTCTTAACTATTATGTTGTCCTATCTTTCTGATAGGGTACATCCACACTGTGACAGGGCCCCTGGGAAAAAGGGAAGCTCAGAATGGCTTCCTGGAGGAGGAGACATACATCTAGGCCAAGTTTTGAAGGAGTCAGTCAAGTGAAAGAGGAGGGTAGAAAACAGTGTTCCAGTGAGAGGGAACAGCATAGGTGAAGGCTCTGTGGGGGGAAAAAGTTTTTGGGAGCTCCTTCCCCAGAAAGTGAAAGAAGGAAGGCCACAGGAAAGGCTGGAGAGAGGACAGGAATAAGCAGTGCCCTTCTGAGTGTGTCCTGAGGAGAGGAGGCTGCAGGCAGGAAAACCTATAGCAGCTGTCACCTCACCTCCCGCCAGATCCTCAGAAAACATCTCCCAGGAGAATCTTCCACCACCAGCTGCCATCAGTCTGATTCCAAGTCATGCCAACCCCACGCGTGTCACAGTAGAACTGTGTTCTATCGCGTTTTCTTTTTTGTTGTTATGTGCCATTGAGTTGGACCCGACTCATAGTGACCCCTCCTTGGGTTTCCGAGGCAGTATCACTACAGAAGTAGATTGCCCAACTTTCCTTCCGAGGAGTGGCTGCTTTTTCAGAGACAGATCACCAGTCCTTTCTTCCGAGGTGCCTCTGGGTGGACTTGAACCACTACCATTTCAGTCAGCATCCTATCACATCACCTGGAGATTCCCAGGAGAATATTACCACGTCTAAATTGCCCTCCACTAGTAGTTCATGCCTCTAGATCCAACCACGCTCATAGCCCTCAAGGGTCTCGCAGACTGGCAGGGAAGACAGACAAAGGACACAGTGAAGGGGGGAGGCAGAATGTACTATGAGCTGCCCTTCCAGCTAATGAGGGAGGGGGCGGGAGGAAGGATCTGAAGAATGGTAGGGCTTGTCCACTGTGGGATAAGGGCGAAAGGTATTATGCTGGAGAACGGTGTATAGTGTGTGTCTGGCTAGGCAGGAGATGCAGCTAGCCTGATCAGCAGGGCCAGACTAAGAATGGCATCCAATGCCAGAACTAGGAATTTGAACTTGAGTGATGGGAAGCCAGGGAAGCTTGCTCAGCAGAGGAGAGCCAAGATGGGAGCTGGCCTTGGGCAGCTGGCTTATCATCAGCCCCTCCCGTCCAGCCAGCACTTTCAGCTCCAGAGGGCCCTCCCAGGCCCTCTCAGGGGAGGGCAGAGTGTGGGCCTTGCCTTGGCCTGCCAGGGAGCTGAGCCAAGAGCCTTCGGCAGCTTGGCAGCTCGGAAGGGGGCTGTGTGCGGGCCCGCTGGGAACCCTGGAAGAGGAATGCAGCCTAATTAATTCTCTGCTGCCGCTCAGAGGGCCCTGCCTTGTGGGAGCAGTTGCCAGGACAGGCCTGCCAGGATGCCACTGGCCTAGCCTGTCGATCACTTGGCAGCTGAAGGGAGTGAGGGAACTGCAGGGCGGGAGCTGGGGGACAGGGGCTCAGGAGGCCGGCCCCTGCCTCCAAGCATGCTTGCAACTTCACAACTAATGAGACAACAATGGTAAGAACAGCCAATGGAGCTGGAGGCCTTCCAATATGCCAGGCCTGTGCTAAGCACCGCTATTCACTTTTCATCTAATCTTCACATGGACCAGTGAGGTGGATACTGTTATTATCTCTGGTTTGCGGATCAGGAAACTGAGCCTTAGAGAGGTGAACTTCCCTGCCCAGGGTCATGCAATCAGAATGCAAAAACAGGGAAGCTGGAATTTGGACCCAAGATAGTCTTGGGTCTAAGAGTGTGTTCATCATAACCACTGTGCTGGGCTGGTTCAGAGAAGAAACTGAGGCTTTGAGAGGTGGATGCCTGTCCCAAAGACAGTCAGCTAAAAAGGGGCCCCAGGGGTACTGCAGTGAGGACCTGCAAGGGAAGGGCCACAACAGGCCTCTGCATGAATTGCCCCCATCTGAGGTTTCCCATGGCAACAGGGATGCATGCCTTACTACCTCCAGGCAGGTCAGGTTGTAGGAAGTGTTCCTTCCCCCTGAGACTGTCTCCCTTGGGTTTTCACCCATTTGGTCCCAGTTTTGTTGCTTTGCATTCACAGTGGCACAGTTAGAGCACCACCAGCTGGGCCTCATACTCAGCTACGCATTTTCAGAGAATGTTTCGCAAAACCTTATTACCCCCATTCCACAGGTGGGACAACTGAGGCTCAGAGTGGTATGGTGATGGGCTGGACCAAGGCCATAGAGCTAGAAAGAGGTAGAGCCAGGATGGGCACCTAGACTGGCCTGATGCCAAGACTCTTTCCCATCAGCAGACCAGGAAAAGGGCAGTGCAGCCATTAAAGTTCCCTCCCTGAACCTGTTTCCTTACCTGCCAAATGGAGATGAGAGGTCCAACATTACAGGCTCATTCTGGCTCTTGTTGATAACACCTGACACTAACAGTTCATACTGTGTGTCAGGCACTGTCCTAAGGACTTTATTTTTAGTTCTTTATTTGTGACTTTCAAAACAAGATTTTATTCATGGAGTAAATAAATAATATTTATAGAATAGATAAATAAATCCAATGGAATGCAGAAACTATCATACAATATCAATATCACACACAAGTAAAATTTTGCTGGAGTTAATTCAGAAAAGATTGTAGCAGTACACTGATAGGAAACTGCCAGAAATTCAAGCTGGATTCAGAAGAGGATGTGGAATAAGGGATATCACTGCCAGTGTCAGATGGATCTTGGTTGAAAGCAGGGAATACCAGAAAGATGTGTACCTATGTTGTATTTACTATATGTAGATCATATACAAGCCATGATATTTTCAATCACCTTGTATGCATGTGAGAGCTGGACAATGAATAAGGAAGACTGAAGAAGAGTTGATGCTTTTGAGTAGTGGTGCTGGCAAAAAATGCTGAAAGTAACATGGACTGCTAAAAGAACTAACAGATCTGTCCTGGAGGAAGTTCAGACGAAATGCTCCTTGGAAGCGAGAATGGACAGACTTCATTTCACCTACTTTGGTCATGTTGTCAGAAGGGACCATTCCCTGCAGAAGGATGTCATACTTGGTAAGGTAGATGGTCAACGAAAAAAGGGAAGGCCTTCAACGAGATAGATTGACACAGTGGCTGCAACAAGGGGCTCAAGGATAATAAGGATCATGGAGCTGGTGCGGGATCAGGCGGTGTTTCGTTCTGCTGTGCATGGGGTTGCTGTGAGTCGGAAATGACTTGATGGCACCTAACAATAACAACAGATCATACCAAATTATGGGTAACGTTTTGAAGAATGGGAATTCCAGAATACTTAATTGTGCTCATACAGAATCTGTACATAGTCCAAGAGGCAGTCGTTTGAAAAGCACAAGGGAATATTGCATGGTTTACAATCAGGAAAAGTGTGAGTCAGGGTTGCGTCCTTTCACCATACTTATTCAATTTCTATGCTGAGCAAATAATACAAATATCTGAGCTACATGAAGAAGAATGCAGCATCAGGATTGAAGGAAGACTTATTAACAATCTGTGATTATACAAATGACACAACCTTGTTTGCTAAAAGTGAAGATGACTTGAAATATTTACTGATAAAGATCCAAGACTACAGTCTGCAGCATGGATTACACCTCAACATAAAGGAAACAAAAATCCTCACAACTGGACCAATAAGCAACTGAAGTTGTCAAGATTCATTTTACCCATACCTATAATCAAGCCCATGGAAGCAACAGTCAAGAAATCAAACAACATAATTGCATTGGGCAAAACTACTGCAAAAGACCTCTTTAAAGTGTTCAGAAGCAAAGATGTCACTTTGAGGTGTACTTGATTCAAGTCATTGTCTTTTCAGTCACCTCATATGCATGTGAAAGCTGGACAATGAATAAGGAAGACCAAAGAAGAGATGCCTTTGAATTATGATGTTGGCAAAGAATGCTGAAAATACCATGGACTGCCAGAGGAATAAACAAATCTGTCCTGAATAAGTGCAGCTGGAATGCTCCTTAAAAGTGAGGATGGTGACACTTCATCTCACATACTTTGGACATGTTATCAGGAGGGACCAGATACTAGAGAAGAACATCATGATTAGTTAATGTAGAGGGTGAGGGCAAAAAGGGAAGACCCTCAACGAGATGAATTGACACTGTGGCTGCAACAATGGCCTCAAACAGCAACGATTATGAGGGTGGAGGAGGACTGGGCAGTGTTTCATTCTGTTGTACACAGGGTTGCTATGAGTTGGAACCAACTTGATGGCACCCAACAAGAACAACATTCATGGCTGCATAATATATCATCATAAGGCTTTACCACAAGGAATCAATTGTTACCATAGATATGCCTCAGAAGATGTGTTAGACTGGGTTCTCTAGAGAAGCAAAATCAGTAAAGCTTATAGAGAGAGAAAGAGAAATTTACTTAGGAAAATGGCTCACACACTTACAGAAGCTCGCAAGCCCAAGTTCTTGGATCAAACGTCAAGCTGGAGGCTTTTCCTGACTCATGTAGCTGCAGGGGCGGACAAGCTCAAGGTTGACAGGCAGTATACAGGCTGTGGACTCCAACAAATGACAAATCCAAGATCTCCAGGCCAAATGGTGGATTGTTCGCTCACGGACTGTTGTAGGCAGCACAACAGAATACCAATCCACAGAAGAGTGTCTCTTTTCCCAGGATGTCCATAAATATACTGGAAGCAGGCCACACCCCTAGGGAAACTCCCTTTCAATGAATTGGCTGCTCAGAACATATACATCTGATCCCATTATGGGAACAATCACATCACAATTGTTTAAACCACACTGTGGTCCAGCCAAGTTGACACACAGCTCCAACTATCACAATTCACCCCTTGTCAGCTTGGCAGTTGTACACATCTCTTAACCATATAAATCTCTAAATAAGGACAATCACAAGGTCATATTTGCATCTAACATGATATGCTAACACATGTACAACTGAAACGCATTAACTGTATTTACATTTCACAGTTCATAACAGAAGGAAACAAAAATATTTGATGCACATATACAATGAAGAAATATAACAATCACAGTCCTCATTTCTGCAGCTGGTCACATGGTCATAGCTGATATTCAGGGCTACCTTCTTCCACCACCCATTCTGTATTTCCCTTGCCCTCAGCAAGCACCTCAGCTGGTCATGGCTCTTTGCCTGGTGGGGTGACCCAAACCTTCATTCCTGAAGGGTCTGGGCCATTAGTAGTCTTATCAGAATTGGGTTGCTGTAATTTTTCATTGACCTTAATCACAGGACATGGTAGTACTAAAAGACATCCTAAAGAATCTCCTGTATTCCAGACATATTCTTCTTTAGCTCCATTATGTAACGTCAATCCAGTTTCCCCTTGATAATCAGGATCTATCACACCAGATAGTACAGTAATGCCCTTCTTTGTCTGTTGATCCAGAGGCATGAGGAAGCCAAAATGGCCAGGTGGCAATCTTAATTTCCAGTTCAATGCAGTCAGTATTGTGTCTCCAGGTTAAACTCTTCCTCCTTTTGAGACTAAGATCTCCAGACCTGCAGAGCATAGAGTAGCAAGGACAGGAAGCAAAAATTTTTTGAGTATGTCACTAGGGGTAATAGTGAATGGTACCACTCCCATTTCCACCCTTTGGTTTCTGGAGCCATGAATCCTGGCTATTAGAGAAACAACATCATATATTGGACACTGGTTTAGAGCATATACAGCCTCCTGGAGAACATTGCCCCAACCCTTCAAGGTATTGCTACCTAGCTGGTGCTGTATTTGTGTTTTCAGTAGACCATTCCATCGTTCTATCAAGCCAGCTGCTTCAGGATGATAGGGAATATGGTAAGACCAGTGAATTCCATGAGCATAGGCCCACTGCCACACTTCATTTGCTGTGAAGTGAGTCCCTTGATCTGAAGCAATGGTCTGTGGGATACCATGATGGTGGATAAGGCATTCTATAAGTCCTTGGATGGTAGTTTTGGCAGAAGCATTGCATGCAGGGAAGGTGAATCCATATCCAGAATAAGTATCTATTCCAGTAAGAATAAAATGCTGTCCTTTCTGTGATGGAAGTGGCCCAATGTAATCAACCTGCCGCCAGGTTGCTGGCTGATCACCTCGAGAAATGGTTCCACATTGCGGACTCAGTGTTGGTCTCTGCTGCTGGCAGATTGGGCACTCAGCATTCGTGGTAGCCAAATCAGCCTTGGTAAGTGGGAGTCCATGTTGCTGAGCCCATGCATAATCTCCAAATCTGCCACCATAGCCACTTTGTTCATGAGCCCATTGAGCAATGGCAGGAGTAGCCGGGGAAAAAGGATGGCTTGTTTCCACTGAATGTGTCATCCTATCCACCTGATTGTTAAAGTCCTCCTCTGCCAAGGTCACCTTTTGGTGGGCATTCACATGAGACACAAATATCTTTACTCCTTTGGCCTATTCAGAGAGATCTATCCACATACCTCTTCCCCATACATCCTTCGCACCAATTTTCCAATTATGCTCCTTCCAAGTCCCAGACCATTCGGCCAAACCATTAGCCACAGCCCATGAATCCACACGCAATCACACATCTGGCCATTTCTTATTTCATGCAAAGTGAACAGCCATATGCACAGCTTGAAGTTCTGCCCATTGGGAGGATTTCCCTTCACCACTGTCCTTTAAGGAAGTCCTAGAAAGGGGCTGCAATGTTGCTGTTGTCCACTTTCGAGTGGTGCCTGCATATTGTGCAGAACCATCTGCAAACCTGGCACATGTTTTCTCTTCCTCAGTCAACTGATCATAAGGAACTCCCCATGAGGTCATAGGTACAGACTGGGAGAGAGAAGATAATGTGACTGTAGTGAAGACTATAGGCATTTGGGCCACTTCCTCATGCAACTTACTTGTGCCTTCAGGTCCTGCTCAAGCCCGATCTCTGATATACCACTTCCATTTAATGATGGTGTGCTGCTGTGCACGTCCAATGAATGATGAATCCAAGATCTCCGGGTTGAATGGTGGATTGTTCACTCATGGACTGTTGTAGGCAGCACAACAGAATACCAATCCACAGAAGAGTGTCTCTTTTCTCAGGATGTTCATAAATATACTGGAAGCAGGCCACACCCCTAGAGAAACTCCCTTTCAATGGATTGGCTGCTCAAAACATATACATCTGATCCCATCATGGGAACAACCCACATCACAATTGCTTAAACCACACAGAATTGTGGTCCAGCCAAGTCGACACACAGCTCCAGCTATCACAGAGACAAGACTTCCAAAAGGTCACAGCCTTGAAAACCCTACAGAGCAGTTCTACTTACTATACACATAGGATCGTCATGAGTTGGAATCAACTTGGCAGCAACGAACAACAACAACAAAGTAGATATTTAAGTTTGGCCATTTCCTACCAATAAAATGACATTATGTAATATACTTGTATATAAATGTTTATATTCATTATAGTATTTTCCTGCATATTTTTATTGAGATATAATTTGCATACCATAAAATTTACCATTTTAATTATACAATTCAGTGGTTTGTAGTCGAGCAACCATTGTTGTTGTTGTTGTTAGTTGCCATCAAGTGTTCAACTCATGACAACCTCTTGTGTGGAGAGAAGGACTGTCCATAGCACAGAAGCAGATTGCCAGGCCCATCTTTCAAGGCACCTCTGGGTTGGTTCAAACCGCCTACCTTTTGGCTGGTAGTAGAGTGCTTACCCATTTGTGCCACCCAGGGACTCCTTGGGCTACCATTCACAAATCAAAACAAACAAGCAAAATGCCCATCGCCAGTGAGTTGATTCTGACTCATAGGGACCCTGTAGGACAGAGTAGATTTGCCCCATAGAGTTTCCAAGGCTGTAAATCTTTATGGAAGCAGACTGCCTCATCTTTCTCCCACAGAGCAGCTGGTGGGTTCAAAACACTGACCTTTGGGTAATTCCAGAGCATTTTTCACTTCCCAAAAAGCAGCTCCATATCCTTTAACAGTTCCTCCCCATCCTCCCCTTCCCCTAGCCCCGTAACCAAATCTGCTTTCTGGATCTATGGATTTGTCAATTCTGGACATTTTACAAAAATGGAATCATGCAATAAGTGGCCTTTTGTGTCTAATTTCTTTCACTTACTATGTTTTCAAGGCTCAACCATGTTGTGTTATGTATCAGTACTTGCAAAGGGTTCTGACACCAACTGCCCAGCATTAGGCCACATTTCACAGGTTATGGGCACAGTCCTCCAGACTGCCAAATCTGCCCAGGACTCAGACACCAGCTACAAGTTCAGGGGGCCCCAGGACACTCTCAGTTCTGACCAGCTGGCTTCATATTAGGGGGTTTCCACTACTCCCTCAGCTTGAGCATCCTTGCAACCCTGAGCCCATTTCTCCCCATCTCCACCTTAGAAGCCATGGCTCCTCTCTTGACCTCAAAGTCTTGCCACTTGGTAACAAAGGGAGGATCTTTGGATGTCAAAGCTGGAGCTCCAGTCTTGGCCAAAACTACCTGACATGTGGCTTGGGCAAGTCTCTGCCTCCTGTGGGCCTCCACATATTAAAAATGGGACTAAAAGTCTTAACACCTTCTCTTTTCAGTTATAAAGGCAATAAATGCAGTATATGAAAAAACGCTTATGGCTGAAAAAAAATGTAAAGGATATAAGAGTACCTAGAATAAAATATATCCTTTACATTTTTTTTCCCTTAGGTACTCTTGTATCCAGTAAGGAGTTCTGGTAGCATAGTGACTAAGGCACTTGACTGCTAACCAGAAGGCTGGC
>NW_006921942.1:2792184-2817076 GCF_000298275.1 Orycteropus afer afer | reverse complement strand
TGCCGTCGAGTCGGCCCCGACTCATAGCGACCCCTCCTTGGGTTTCCGAGGCAGTATCACTACGGAAGTAGGATTGCCCAACCTTCCTTCCGAGGAGTAGCTGGTGGGTTTGAACCGCCAGCTGTCTGGTTAGCAGGCAAGTGTCTTAGCCACTATGCTACCAGAGCTATGTAGCCTCTTTCTATGGATTCAGATATATGCTTTGTATGCCTTTTTAGAGGTGTTTTAAGATCATACGTGGAGAAACACATCTCACTGTTTTGTGACCTGCTTTCCTCCCACCACAGACTTATTTGTGCCTGTGGGTCATGTATGCAAGTCCATAATTTCAGTGAGTGGGCACACAGGAGGGATATACACATGCAGGCACAGATGTGTGTGTGTGTGTGTGTGTGTTTATGTCTGGGTATGTATGAGAACCTATTATGAAGTGTGTAGAAGCATAGATTGTGTGTGTGTCTTGAAGGGTTGTGCACACAAGTTCTAGAGATGCTTGAGAGTGTGTGCAGGTGTATCTACACATGGAACCACTGTGCTGCGGCTCTCTACACACGTAAATGAACACAGGTGAGCACGTGCACAAGTGAGGGGTGAGACATTCCCAGAGATGCCACCCCAGGGTCTGGGATTTATGACATTTCCTCAGTCTGCACCCTCATCTCCTCTGGCCAGGACCTCTCAGCCCCTACACACACTGAGAAACATCTTGTTTTATTTACATGTAGATTTGGGGATGTTGTTGGTTCAGTGGTAGAACTGTAGCCTTCCATGCTAGAGACCTGAGTTCAATTCCCAGCCATTTCACCTCATGTGCAGCTGCCACCCATCTGTCAGTTGGCTTGCATGTTGCTACGATGAGGTTTTAGTGGAGCTTTCAGACTAAGACACATTAGGAAGAAAGATCTAGTGGTCTGCATCTGAAATCAGCCAATGAAAACCCCGTGGATCACAGCAATCTGATCCTCAACCGGTGATGGGGACAGCCCAGGGCCAGGTGGCATTTCAGTCCATTGTGTGTGAGCTCACCATGAGTTAGGGCCCACTCAATGGCAGTGAACATACAGATAACACGGATTTTTTTCTTAGGGGGGAGGATTCCTTTAACTAGTAAGTCATTACACAACTTACTTATCTTAAAACAAACATAGAGGCAAAAAACAAATGGAAAATTCATCTGGAATGTGAAGAAATAGCATGTGGAGGGGATGATTTCCCACCTCCAGGTATCGGGGGTCTGGGATAGCAGCCCTGGATAAGTGCACACAAGGGTGGAGAAGAGGAGAAGGGGGAGGAGGCAGAGCAGAGAGCTCAGAGCAGAAACTCAGGTTCTGAGGCTGCCTCTAGCTCCATCCCCACCCCCACTGCCAGGGAGATCTTTGTCATGGGCTCAGGGACAGCCCAGCTCTGGCTTCAGTGGACACCTAGGAGTAAATGTAACAGACAGAGCCCTTCCTGGAAATCAGGAAGCTTCAGGCCCAGCCCCAACTCTGACAGCAACTGGGCAAGGCACAGCCTCCAGTTCTTCACCTGCTAGATGGAGTAGTCACACCTACCTGGGTCTCCTGGTGCACGGAGGGTCAACAGACTAGCTCCAACATCTGGCCACTTCTGTGTTCACCTCCCTCCTGCATCTGGAACAATTTCTACCCACCTCCTTCCCCTAGCCTCTCTCTTATACTCTAAGAGCAAGCTCACCTTCCTTCTGAGACAAACTTCTACTCATCTGTCAAAGCCCATGCTCCTGTGCCCATGTCACCACTTGACTATGTATTTGACCATTTTCCTGATTGGACTTGAGTGCCATAAGTCAAGCACAGATTTAGGACATTCTCGGTTCCTCATAGCCAACCCTGGACCTGACATAGCTTAGATATAAGTCATTATTTGATTAGGAAAAAAAAAAAACGGAAGATGAAAAAGAAGGGCAAGGGAGGGAGAGGGTTCTGTGAGCAGCAATGTTTGGTATAAAGACTAGGTTGCTGGGTGTCCCCAGAGCAGCTGAGTCAACCTGACCCTTGCCCAAGAGAAGGAAAGGAAAGTTCCACTTATCAGTCTCTACCCAGTGCCAGAAACCACCCCAGGCCATTACAAGTCTTACTGCATTTGATCCTCGCTGCACTTCAGAGATAAGCAGTAATTTTATTTATGTCTTATAGGTATGGAAACTAGCCCTGAGAGAGCATATAAACCATCCTAGAACTCAGGCCCTCCTGATTCCAGGGCCAGATCCAAGCTCTCTCTCTCACGCGAGCACTCTCTCTCTCTCTCTCTCTCTTCTTTTTTTCTCTCTCTCCAGTCCTGTTCTCTTAGGCCTGGAACCCACCCACATCTCCTTGGTACTCAGTACTGCAGGTGTCTGTGATTCTGCCCCAGGGCCTGCTAAAAGTGCCAGGAGTTTGTGCTCTCTGGAGCAGCCTCTGGGTGGTGCAAATGGTCAATGCACTTGGCCACTAACTGAAAAGTTAGAGGTTCATGTCCATCCAGAGGCACCTCGGAAGAAAGGCCTGGTGATCTACTTTCCAAAAATCAGCCATTGAAAACCTTATGGAGCATAGTTCTACTCTGACACACATGGGGTCACCATCAATAGGAATCAACTCAAGGGAAACTGGTTTGGGTGTTCTTGGTTTGGTTTCTCGAGCAGACCTTGACCCATGAAGAGCAGGGTAAGATAAAGATAAATGTCCCAGCTTCTTCATGCTTGAGGTATAGCCACTCTGGGGCATGCTCCACACTCTCTCCTGGAGGCCTCCAATGGGGTTGAACCCCAGTTGCCCACCTGCAGCTCATTAACTTGCCTGTACTCCCCTCCTTCCCTGTCTCACTTCCCCAATGCCTTGCAGCTGGCGCTTGCTGGGATCACCTTGCAAATAACCTCTTTGTCCTCAAATCCTAGTTCAAGTCTGCTTCTGGGGCCCCAGCCCAACACAGAGGGGTAGCAGGTGTGCGGGCTCCGTGTGCCCGAGCAGCCAAGGAAACCTTGTTCCAAAGGCCCCATCTCAGGGAAACCATGCCCCTTGCTCAGGGTCAGAAGTCACTTAGTGGAGGTCTAGGCAATCCCAGGGAGCCCTAGCAGGCTGAGGACCCGCCCAGCTGTGGCCCAAGGCGTGGGAGGCAGGTGTGCAGAATGAGATGAGGGAGGTGTGGGTGTGAGTGCACAGCTGACTGAAGATGGGGATTATCGCAGAGTCCGGGACCTCACCACGCCTCCCTCCCTCCGCAGCAGTGCTCCGCTGACACCTCCACCTGGCAGACCCCAGGACAGATTCTGGCCCTTCAGCTGGCCCTTGTCAGCTCAACATGCTCTAGCTTAGGTCTTTCCAGGCAGAGCAGGGAGGCTGCCCAGGAAGTCTCTCTTCAGGCCTGTTTCCCATTTAGACAATGATACGGGTCCTGGATGGGGGATGAGGAGGTGAGTGAAGTGATCTCAACACCTCTTTGAGGGCTCATATTGTCCAAATCTGCCAGATTGTCCAGTCTGCACGTATTTGCAGCCCCCATACTTCCTGCCTCTCTGTCTTAGGTTGGGGGGGTCCCAGAAAAAGACCTGAACTAGGATTTGACAGCAAGGAGTTTATTTGTAAGTTGATACCAGCAAGCGCTGGGTGGAGGGGTTTGGGAAAGTGAGAAGGGGGAGGAAGGCAATACAGGAAGTTAATGGGCAGCTGGTGCCCAACCCTACTGGGGACCTCTAGGGTAAGGTGTGGGGCACACTTCACCATGCAAATTAGATGTGGCCTACCTTACTCTTTGTACGTACATGCTTCAGATGAGAGTATTGTTTAATCCAAAGGAATAGAGTTCTAATAGTGGAACTCCAGTCATGGGAAGAGACACAGCTTGACTTTGGGGATTGGCCTTCCTTAAAATCATATGATGTCAGCCTGAAGGCAGGCACCTCAGGAAGTGGGAAGAGCATGGGCTTTAGAGCCAAACAGACTTCAACTCAAATCCTGTGTGACTCAGAGAAGCCCTATCTGAACTCAGCCTTCCTCAGCCATCAAGTTGGCTTACAATGCTCCCACTGGCCCTGGGTATGATCTACCAAAGTAGCCCCCAGCCGGTGCACATGAGGCTGTGGAGGGCTGGCAAAGAGCAGGCAGGTACTGAGGAAGCAAGCCCCCCCAGTCAAGACCCTCAGCCCCAGTCACCACCTGGCCTGGGTCCCTGGGTCATACTTTGTCCGTTCCAGCCTTTTCCTTCCTGACCCAGCCCTGACCCACTGCCTCTATTCCTTCTTCTGGCCTATGGGGTGGTTGGGGCTGGGCCTGCAGTATCAGCCTTGCCTGAGATACCTTTGACCTCAGCCAGGAATGCTGGGAACTAGGCCAGAAGGTTAAAGGGGCTATGTCTTGATCCTACTCCCTCAAGAAGCTCTTGGAGCCTCATGGTGAGTGGGGTAGGCAGGCATGCCCATGCTACAAAAGAAACTGAGGCTTGAGAAAGGAAACCAGGCCTGCTGACTCCAGCCCAGGGCTCTCTGTGTACCAAGCCTCTTAGCTCTCTTACCTTCTCTCCCTCCCTACCTCCCTGGCCTCTATCCTTTCAACACATACTTATTGAGCATCAGCTAGGCACTAGGGAGATACTGATGATTAAGACAGTCGGGGACTTTGCTCTCAGGGAATCACACAGAAAAAAAAAAAAAAAAAAAAAGCCCATGTGTCTGGAACATACAGTGTGGAGGAAAGCCGTGCAGGGTACAGGAGAAGGTCAGCCATGACTGAGACCTTGCTAGTCAGGGGAAGGAGTTTGGATTTTACTCTCAATATGATGAAAGATGTTGGAGGATTTAAAATATTCTTGTACTTTTCTTTCTTATTATAAAAGTAATACTTGTTCCCTGGAGAAATGTTAGAGAATACAAAAAAGGCACAAATAAATCACCCACGTTCCCACCCCTCAGGTGCAACTACTGCCAACAGGATGGTAAATTTTCTTCTTTTTTCAATTATTGGGTCATATCGTTTTACATTGTTTTATAACCCATTTTTGTATTCAGCATTTCACAAGAGTCTCTAATCACGTCATTTTAAATGACTGCATAGTATTGCATGGCATGACTGTACCTTCTCTTACATAACTTATCCCCTATTATTGGACTCTTGGGGTGTTTATGGTCCTTCCCTACAATAAACATGACACTGGTGGGTATCCTCGCAAGAAATCTTTGCACACATTTATGTTTGTGCTCTTAAGATGAGTGCCTAGATATGGAGGGAAAGCCATTTTGTTTTGTTTTGCATTCCATGTGTTTGGGTTATTTTAGGAGGTTCCAGAAACTTTCCTGAAAAGGGAACTAGCAGGGGAAATCAGAGGCCTCTCTGATTGCCCTAGATGGGGATCAAGACAGGAGAAAGGGTAAGTGGGAAGACAGGTGGTATTGTTGTTAGGTGCCGTCGAGTCAGCTCCGACTCATAGCGACCCCACGTACCACAGAACAAAACTCTGCCTCGTCCTGTGCCAGCCTCACAGTCCTTGCCATACCTGAGCCCATCATTGTAGCCATTGTATCAATCCATCTTGTTGAGGGCTTTCCCGTTTTTCACTGACCCTCCACTTTACCAAGCATGATATCCTTCTCCAGGGAATGGTCCCTGCTGACAACATGACCAAAGTAGGTGAGACAAAGCCTGGCCATTCTTACTTCCAAGGGGCATTCTGGCTGCACTTCCTCCAGGACAGATGTGTTAGCTCTCTAACAGTCCACAGTACTTTCAGTATTCTTCACCAACACCACAACTCAAAATCATCAACTCTTTTTCCAGTCTTCCTTATTCATTGTCCAGCTTTCACATGCATGTGAGGCGATTGCAAACACCATGTCTTGGGTTAGGCCCACCTTAGTCTTCAAAGTGACATCTTTGCTCTTCAGCACCTTTAAAAGGTCTTTTGCAGCAGATTTGCCAACTGTAACACATAATTGTCTGATTTCTTGACTGCTGCTTCCATTGCTGTTGATTGTGGAACCAAGTAATACAAAATCTTTGACAACTTCAATCTTCTCTCCATTTATCGTGATACTGCTTATTGGTGCAAAAGGTGAGAAATAAAATCAAAACAAGCAATGGGCTAGCAATCCCACTTCTATGTATACACCCCAAAGAAATGCTTACATATGGCCACCAAAAGATGTGACTAGAACATTCATAACAGCACAATTTATAATAGTCCCAAACTGGAAACAGCTCAAAGAGCCCAACAATAGTAGAATGAGTATAGGAACTGAGCCACAACTATGCAAAACAACATGTATGATATCACATACAAAGTGTACAAAACCAAAGAGTACATATCATAATATTCCACTTAAATACAGTTTTAATACAGGAACGAGGAAGTGGTGGCTCCGTGGTGGAATTTTTACCTTCTATGCATGAGATCCAGGGTCGATTCCCAGCTAATGCACATCATGGCAGCCACCGCCCACCTGTCAGTGGAAGCTTGCATGTTGCTACAATGCTGAACAGGTCAGTGATTGATGTACTTCCAAAATCAGCCAATGAAAACTGTGGATCACAATGGTCCAGTCCATTACGGGAATGGTGCAGTATCAGGCAGTGTTTCCATCCATTTACATGGGGTCACCAGGAGTTGAAGGCTGACTCAATGGCAGCTAATAACACAGGCAAAACTAATCGTGGTGGTAGTTCAGGATACTGGTTTCCTTAGGGGAGTGGTGACCAACAGAGGGTAGGAGTAGGGTTGCTGGGAGAGTGATTGTACTCTGTTTCTTAATCTGGATGCAGGCTACACGAGTGCTTTCAATTTGTGAAAATTCATCAAATTGTACATTTATGACTTGTACATACTTTGTATAACGATGATGCCTTTGAACTTTATATAAATTGAATCTTCAGTGTGTACTCTATCACTCTTTCATGTGTGGCTTCTTTTGTGCAGCATTATAGTTTGAAATTCATCACATAGCAAAAGTTTGTTCTTTTTCATTTCTGTGTCGTTATCCATTTTATGAATATACTACATTTTGTTTATTGTACTATTGATGGGAATTGGGGCTATTTCCATTTTTTGTTTAATTGTGATTTGGGTGAAAGTTTACAGAGCAAATTGGCTTTCCATTCAACAATTCAAACATGTTTTATTTTGCGACATTCACCGCAACCACCACAAGGTAACAGCACTCTTCCCACTTCCTCCCTGTGCTTACCAGTTCCCTTCATCCTTTCCTATCCCTTAGTGCCTTCTGGGTTTTATCCCTGTGCAAATGCTATCCTTTTGATCTCACATGGTTGATTGTTCTAATGGGCATGGACCTTTCTAGTATTGTTGTTCCCTTATAGGCCTATCTGGTATTGCAATAGTTAAGGCATTCAGCTGCTAACCAAAAGGTCAGTAGTTCAAACCCATGAGCATGAGGAGAAAGATGAGGCAGTCTGTTTCTGTAAAGATTTACAGCCTTGGAAATCTATGGGGTAGTTCTACTCTGTCCTATAGAGTCACTGTATATCAGAATTGACTTGATGGCAGTGGGTATTTTTATAGGCCTGACTATCATTTGGAGCTCTGGTAGTACAGTGCCTAAGACATTTGACCGCTAACCAGAAGTCTGGCTATTCAAACCCACCAGCTGCTCCGTGGAAGGAAGATGGGGCAATCTACTTCCATAAAGCTTTACGCCACAGAGACTTAATGGGGGTCACATACTGTGGGTCAGAATCAACTTGATGGCAGTGGTCTTTTTTTGGAGGGAGTAATATCTATCATTTGGCTCAGAGTGGCTGTTTTGAGTTTAAGGCTATTATGAATAGTGCTGTTTTGAAAATTCTTGTACATGTATTGTTGAGCATACATGTGCATTTCTGCCGAGTGTATATCTAGGAGTAAAATTACTGGGGCATGGGGTACACATATCTTCAGCTTCATTACATACTGGAAAACAGTTCCCCAAAGTGATCTTACCAGTGTCCACTTCCATCAGCTGAACATGTGTTGCAAATTCTTCACATCTTCACCAATACTTCGAGTGCCCCGTCTTTTCTATTTCAGCCATTCTGGTGGGTATGAAATGGTATTACATTAGGGTTTTAATTTGCATTTCCTTAACGACTAATGAAGTTGAGCACCTCTTTTAGTTCCAGTTCCCCTAGCAGCAGACCCTGAGTCAATGATTCAAGAGCAAGTAGTTCATTTGGCAGTGATCCTGGGAAACTCTGATAGAGGAGTGAGGAAGTGAGGCACAGAAGGGGAGGAGACCAATGAACGCTGTATTGTCAAACAAGCTTCCCCCTTGGGCATTCAGAGTTTAATCCTGCAGAGAAACTCTGGGCCACACACCTCAGGGTTATCTCACCCATATGCAAGGAAGCTGGGATTTTTTATACACCAACTCCCATCAGTCATTGGTTGAGGGTTCTTCTTGTGGGGGAGGGTGAGTATTTACTCTCTGGCACTTTGGCCTGCTGTGCACTTGGGCAGCAAGCCACCTTGGGCTCCAGAGAAAGTCTCAGCTCAGAGCTATAGACTCTGGCCTCTGGAAGAAACACTCTGCTACAGCACATTTTCACATGCTACTGACCACTAGAGTTTTACTTTTGCGATGTGGAGCTGGATTTTGAAGGATGAGTATGGAATGACCAGGTCACAGAGAGGCATTCCAGCAGCAGAGGACAGCATGGACAAAGGCCCAGAGGTAGGAATCATATTGTCTGGCCTGGTGGGATACATAGGGAAGGGGAAGGATATAGGGCTGAGGTGGGGCAAGCAGAGAACCTACCATGAAGTTCAGATGGAAGGCTGCCCCTTGTGGACTCTGGAGAGAACACTGTACCTTATTTCTTGCCCCCAGAATAGCCAGTTCCCTCCTTCATTCTGTGTCCAAAGCTGCTGATCTACTCAGAAGCCCAAGCTGGGTTATATCCTTAAGACCCTAAGACCTTCTCAGAATTCTGTCTCCTGGGGCCCTCAGTCCTCTAACTATCCCGACCCTGTCCCCAGCACAGCAGGCACTCTCAAATCCAAGACTGCCTGCTGTATAAATTAGACACAGCTACCAATCCGAGCAGAAAGGTCTCCAGCCAGGATGAAGGGGCTGGGATGCTCACGACAGCAGATACTACTCCCTCCCAGAGTACCAGACTACACCGCAGGATTTAGAGCAGCCATGAGCTGACCATTGGGGTTGGGCCTGGATAAAGATAGAAGGTGTCCCAAAATGCTGAAAAGGGAATGCTTAGTATTTAACCTCATGTCCCCTGAGTCCAGACTGTGCTTCTCCTCTGGGGTCTTCTCACAAGTTTGTTTGCACTGAACGTCAAACCAGCATGATGAAGCTGAGGGTTAGGAAAAGGCTGACCCAATAGTGTGGGTTTGGATGGGCAAAGCCTTGCCCCCACCTCACCACTGTTTTTGGCCTAAGGGGTGACTGAGAAGTAGGATCCTAAGACAGGTCTGAGCAGGATCAGACTGCATAGCTACTGGTTTGGCATCTGGCCATGTCCAATTCTGCATCCAAATAACAAGCATCTTCCCTACAGACTGAGGTGTAATCCTGGCAGAGGTCAGGAAGAGTGGATGCATGTTTGTCAGTCCAACATACTTGCCTTTGGAAAGCTGCATCTCCCCCATTAGCCCTGCTCTGTTCATGTGGTTCATATGGGGCAGGCTTCCCACATACCCAGGGTTGGGGCACTCTTGAACTATGCCTGGTTAACCAGAGCACCCTTTTCCCCAACATAGTGATTAGCTGAAGAATTAGCTTATGACCTAAGACAAGCCAACAGGAGTCTTCTTTGGGGCTTTTGCTAGTCTCTGGAAGCGCACTTTGGAATTATGAACTATAAGGATGAGGTTGTCGTAGCTGGTGGTCATCTTGCATCACTTGGAGGAAATCTTCCTACAAGAAAAGCCAAAGATGGGCAAGCACAGCTGAGAGATGGAGTCTTAATGGTGTCTATAAAACACCTGATCCTGTCATGTCTGAAGCTCCTAGGACTTCCCATTTACACAAGTCAGCACATTTCCTGCTCTGCTTACATTTGATCAGGGTTTCTGTCACTTGCAATCTAAGGGGTACTGATTAAAACACTCGGTGAGAACACAGCCAGCCCTTTCCACACTTTCATATCCCAGACATACCCAGAACTATGCAGGAAGTCTGTTTTAAAAGGGCCATTACAACTGGAAGCTAATCAGGATGGCAGTAAAGATCCATCTCCTGCTGCCCTTCCTTGAGAAGTGACAATTGGCTAATGAGAAGTGGAGTGAATGCTGCCAGGAGTTTTTGTTCAAGAGTTCAGAATGTTACTCACCATGGAAAGACCACATCCTGGCAAGCTGCCCTCTACCTCATCTCCCACAGTGCTCTAAAAGGTGCAGAGGGCTGAGGCACACTTTACTGACCAAAAATTCCCAGATCATTCCATTGCTCTTACACTGGCTGAAATTAGGGGTCACAGCCTATAGATTCAGAAAGAAAGAACAGAGCATGATTCATATTTGCAACCAGCATGGAAGACACTCTTGCATATTTCTCAACTGATTTACCTGCTAATTTAATTGAATTCAGCAAACAACTCAAATCTCCATCAAAGGGGGGCTGGTTAAATGAAACATAGTATGTGGATTTAAACAAACAAACAAAAAAAGTAAGGTAGTTCTAAAAGGTACCATACAGAAATATATCTGTAATACATGAAGTGGTGAAAGCAATTTGTAGATTGCTATGTATAGCACATGCCCATTTAAAAAGAAATAAATAAAACCTAGTGATCCTATCATTTGTAGCAAGATTATCATCTATACACTTGGATATGGGGTGGAGAGAAAAATTAACTTGTCAATTAAGAGTAAATCACTCCCTTTCAGTTGACAATAATCTCTTTGGGGGAAGGATTCAATCAATGCCAACTTCAGCTCCTTACATTAGCATTGTTTCTCCCTCCTAAGGGGTCTAAAGATGTCACTGTGAGGTCTAAGAGCTTAAAGCTGGGGTATCCTTATGGCATCAGGGAAGGGACCCTCAGGCCTCGCATCATCTTCCTGTTGAGGTGTCCCCAAGTCTCAGCCTCTGTCCTAATTGCAGTCACTTCTTCAGCAGGTTGAACTTGGGCTATGTTTTGACCTGGGCAGAGACTATTTGAAGTGTGAAAGGAGTCAGGCTGACCAGGATCCACAAGGGTGAATGCCCTGAGGTCTGGCTAGTACATCAAGGACCTTGTGCCCCTGTCCAGGGTCCTGACTGGCAAGTGACCCACAAGAGCTCTCAGTAGCCTCTGTGTCCTTCTGTTATTGGAGCCCTGGGAAAATGAAGTATCCCAACCACATCACACAGGAGACAAGAGGGCCTAAGGGCACTATTTCAAGGTCCTCTTCCTGCCTAAAAACCCTGAAGTGAGTTGATGCTGACTCCAAAACAGATATGTCTATGTCCTGATCCCAGGGATGTCTGAATGTGATTTGGAAAAGGGTTGCTGCAGATATAATGAAGTGAAGGATCTCAAGCTAAGATCATCATGGAGTATTTGGGTGGACCCTAAATTCACCTTATAAGTGCCCATATAAGAGAAAGACAGAGAATGAGGTGTTGGGCCCGTAGCCTTGGGACCATGGTTGTGGAGAATGTCAAGCTAAATTGGCATAACACAGTACACAAAAACATTGTTCTACATCCTACTTCAGTGAGTAATGACTGGGGTCTTAGAAGCTTATAAGCAGCCATTTAAGATGCAACAATTGGTCTGTCCTCATCCAGAGCAAAGAAGAATGAAGAAAACCAAAGACACATGGAAAAGATTAGTCCAAGGGACTAGTGGACCATGCGAAACTCACCCTACATGACCATGAGACCAAAAGAACTAGATGGTGCCTCGCTACCATTGCCAACCACTCAGAAGGGGCTCAAAATAGGAGATCCTGGATAGAGTGAAAGAAAAATGTAGAACAAAACTCAAAATCATTTTAAAACTAAATAAATAAAGATAAGGCTTACTGGTCTGATGTTGTTGTTGTTATGTGCTGTCAAGTCGGACTCGACTCATAGCAAACCCTCCTTGGGTTTCCAAGGCAGTATCACTACGGAAGTAGATTGCCCCATCTTCTGTCTGTGGAGTGGCTGGTATGTTTGAGCCTCCAGCCTTCTGGCTAGCAGTCAAGTGAAATTCCTATGACTATGACCCCTAGTCACCCTTCAGGCATAGAATTGAACCTATCTACCTATCTATCTATCTTCTACCTATCTATCTATCTTCTACCTATCTACCTATCTTCTACCTATCTACCTATCTTCCTGTAGCTTCTAGCCAAACAATAGACAGATGTATAGGGTGAACATTTACACTAGGTAGGTACACTCTTTAAAATAATCAACCATGGGAGATCAGAAAGTCAGTACTTGCCCAGGAAGATAGCTCAAAGGGCATGAATGCATAGGAAAAATGACATGGGGAAAAGGAGGAAGTGGGAAGAGAGCTGTTGCATTATGGGGATTGCAATCAGTGCCATGAAACAAAATGTGTATGAACTGTTGTATGAAAAATTAATTTGCTCTGTAAACTTTCATCCACATCACAATTAAAAGAGAGAGTGAAAGATTTGACACAGACAGCAGAGAAGACACAGAAATGGAGAAGACCATATGAACATGAGTTTAGAGATTGGAGGGATACAACCACAAGGAACGCCAACATATCCAGAAGCTGGAAGAGGCAAGAAACAGATTGCTCCCTAGAGCCTTCAGCGGGAGTGCAGACATGCTAATACCTGGATTTTGGACTTCTGGCCTCTGTGAGAGAATAAATTTCTGTTGTTATAAGCCATAAAGTTTGTGGCAATCTTATGCAGCCCTAAGAAACTAGTACCAACTCCATGCCATCTTTCCTACTCTACTGTGGGCATGGAGTGGTCATTCTGCAAGGCAGCTTCTAGAAGGAGAGTGAGTGAGAAGCCCCCTTTTAGGGTTTCTATCTTCTTCACAAGCCCTCCGCAGGCCAGGCTCAGAGGGAAGAGTGGGGCAGTGGGCCCCTTAGGTAGCATCTTCACCATACTGTTGCTCTCCCCCAAAATCTGTTTCTCCAACTCCTTTGTGGCTCTTCTGAGAAGTGGAACTGTCCACTTCCTCGCAAACTGGGCAGGAACTTCCCTTGCATCACACCCTAAATTCTCCCTGCCTATGACAGAGGTAAAATTCTATGTCCAGTCCTCCAATATTTGCTCTTGATATTCACAGGAAAGCCTTGGGAAGAAAGAAAGCTATTTTTGCTCTCTTATAGTATATGGCAGGAGCTCTGGTAGCATAGTGGCTAAAGCACTTGACTGCAAACCAGAAGGCTGGTGGTTCAAACCCACCAGACACTCCTCGGAAGGAAGGTTGGGCAATCCTACTTCCATAGTGATACTGCCTTGGAAACCCAAGGAGGGGTCGCTATGAGTTGGGGCCGACTCGACGGCACATAACACAACAACAACATAGTATATGGCATTGATTCTCTACCTATCTTCTATCTCTCTGTTTCCCTTCTTAAAAATACTCCAATTTTCATTTTGAAATATATCCTGCCTTCATATCACCCATATCAGGAAAAGATGACCCCAATCTCAGGGCTAGAGGCAACTCTAACCAGTCTAACAAAACCCCACCTTGCTTAGTGTGGTGATTGGTTCACGAACCTAGGCCAAAGAACCAGTGCAGGACACACCCCTTGTTGCAGGAATGAACATGTGACCAAGCCAAGATGCAAAGGCACTTGCTGGACATTCTGGGAAAGGTATTTGCTTGCTCTGGAGAAAGACCCACCGGAAGAGATGCTCTCTTCTTTCCTTTGATTGTCATGGTGGTAAGTGTAGTGCAACCATTTGGTGGTTCTGAGAGAACTGCCAGCCCATGGAAGAAGCCATCAGATAGAGGAGGGCAAAGCCAAAGGGCCTGCAAAGAAATGGGACTACAATTGCTGGATTACATCAGTTTAAAGCCCACCCTACTTCTGGACATCTGGTTACCTGAACCCATACATTTCTCTGTTTAAGCCAGTTTGTGTTGGACTTACTGTTACTTGCAGCCCAAAGCATTCTAACCAGTATGTCACTCGACAAAGCCAGGTTTCAAGACAATTGTCTTGCTATGGGTTTTGAAATCCTGTTTTGGAAGTCAAAAGCTAAGCATTGTTCTTTATTCCTCTTGATAGGAATATCTATCTACATTAATCCTCCCTGAAGCCAATAGATGCCCCTGGGTGAATAGAAAAGAGGTCTGGTGGCACAGTGCATAAGACATTTGGCTGCTTATGAACTAATGCTTATACAGAAGGCCTGCAGTTGAAGCCTACTAGCCACACCATGGAAGGAAGATAGGGCAATCTACTTCCATAAACATTTATAGCCTTGGAAACCCAATGAGGTTTGCTATGAGTTGGAATTAACTCAATGGCAGTGGGTGGGCTGAATAGAAGGGAAATCTCACACAAGGAGGATATGAAAGAAAATGTGCATTACAAAATTTTGAAGAAATTATACACATTACACTACCATCCACACAAAATTCCGGGGGAAGAATGTCTAAACGGTTAACAGTGGTCACTTCTGGGAATGAGAATTTAGAGGGGAGGGTTCTCCCTTCCTAGCTTGTGTTTTTCTGTAATGTTGAATTTTTAGAGTAAGCATAAATTACCTTTGTAATTTTAAACCCTGGAGATTAAAAAGTAATCCAAAACAACCAGAGGTTCCTATGTGTCTGTTGTGGCTCAGCTGGCTGTTATGTTGGAAAATTATCCACTAGACAAAGCAATGACTCAAGAAGGTTGGTTAACAACACTGGACCTGAAGGCTGAAGATCATAGCCTCAAGGGACATCTTGAGGGAAAACACAGTTCATAAAGATAATGTTCTATACCTAGTCTGGTGAATAGCATCCAGGGTCTTAAAAGTTTGTGAATGACCATCTAAGAAATCTATGTTTCTTTAAAATTTCTACTGTGATTTTGAACAGGGAATTTTACCAGCCAAAGCTTTGCCAAATGAGGGTTTACAGGACTTCGGCATCTCCTGGGGATCAGGGGAGGGGCTGCAGCTCTGCCATGCAAGGCCAGGCCCCTCCCTTCCATCCCAGAGTCAGGGCAGAAGGCATCCACACCTATCTGAAGTTTGCGTGTCCTTCAGATAAACACCAGCTCTGCTCACCTTCCTCTGGGAGGTGGTGGTCCTATCTCCTCCTGTGCCCCACACCCTCCCTGAATGGAACTTAGTGACCTCAGCATCTCTGAAAGGGGCCTTCTGATTCTGGCCATATCCCACCGACCAGAGGACTCTGAAGAGCTGAGAGGTTCCTAGAAACCTCCACAGAGACCACAGCCTAGATCCCTGAGCCTCTGATGTGCCCTGATCAGCCCCAGAGTCTCTTTCTGTGCCCAGAACCCTGGCTTCAGGATCCTCCTCTCAGTCTAGTCCTGAGGCAGTGTTCAAGCTGAGCAAGCCTGCTGATGACACCCCCTCCCAGGGCTGACACTACCCCAGGGGCCCAGGGTTGTGAATGAAGGAGCCTCTGCCCCTAGGCAGGAGAAATCCCAGGGCTGCCCCCCTATCCATCTCCCTCTGCTCCCTGGGCCTACTTCCTGCACTTACTCTCCAGACTCTGCCCCTCTGCAGAGCCTTTTGCTCCAGGATCAGAGAAAGCTTTAGTGTGGACTCTCTAGATGGCACCACATGGACCCCTCTTTCTAGAACCTGAATTCTCAGAAAGGCTAGAATAGGGGACTTCAGTACACCCCCTGCTGCCCCTGCCTGGGAGTGGAGATTGATCTGGAAGGTGAATGAGGCCTGAGGAGGGACAGAGGTGCCTGCTTCACTCTGTTTTCTCCTGCCAGGGGCTGAGATCCCACTGGAAGACCCCTGTGGGTGCCCAGAACCCTGTGGAAGCCCTGAACGACACTGGATTAAGGGGTGGTCTCCCAGGGACTAGGCTTAATGGGTACCAAATTTGATATGCATCAAAATATAAAATGACTAAAGTATCAAAAGAAGCTAAATACAAGTAGTTAACGTAAGTTTATGTAGATGTTCCCAAACTATGCCCCATGGCACAGTGACACAGGTAAGATGTGCTAAGCCCTATTATGGAAAACACTCTTGATTTTGAGAAATGAATTATACAAAAAGTTCCCCACTGTGCTAGGTGACTCTATATGTCTTACGAGGTGTGCATCATTAGCAGAGCCAGATTAAGGCATGTGAGGGCCTTATACACTGATAATCTGTGTTTGCCCCTCCTTTGCTTACTCGTACATTCAAATGGTATATATGAGTTGTATATGTCCATGTGTATGTGTGTGTATGCATCTTAGCTATTCATGATATAACTTCTTTTTAAATGTGACTATAATTCATCCTGGGAGCTCTGGTAGCATAGTGCCTAACGCACTTGACTGCTAACCAGAAGGCTGGCAGTTCAAACCCACCAGCCACTCCTCGGAAGGAAGGTTGGCAATCTACTTCTGTAGTGATACTGCCTGGGAAACCCAAGGAGGGGTCACTATGAGTCGGGTCTGACTCGACAGCACATAACAACAATGACAACATAATTCATCCTTGCCCAGTAACCACTCATGTTGGATCCAGTTGTATATTGGGCAAATGTAGCAAGAGTTAGACTTGACAGCCCACACCCACCTCTCCTTTGTTAGAAAGAAATAGTATACTCCAAGAGAGCCACCAAGATAAAGAGTTTCAATTACATGGGAGGGGATCGTAGAAGACAAATGTCAAGGAAAGTGTGGAAGAGGTAGAGGCCTCATAGTTTAAATAACATTACACTTGGACACCTTTGTGACCCTGCATGAACTTTATTTCTGGCCAGCACATTTTCTCACACTGGATCTGGTATCAATTTTGTTTAGTGCTCTTCTAGTTCCCTTCCAAGGAGCTCTGGTGGTACACTAGTTAAGGCGTTTGGTTGCTATGAATCAGATCCAACTCCATGGCAATATTTGTGTTGTTTGTTGTTACTATATTAAAGAGTGCTGCTGACACCTTCTGCCCAGGGCATAAAAACTTCATCCAGCCCCTGAGCCCCTTCATCTAACCCCTGGATGAGCAGCAACCTCTCCGAAGTCTACAGTCCTATACTGACCCACGTGTTCCTTCCTGATACCTGTGGGGGCCAAGTGTGCCTGTCCCTGTGGACACTAGATTCAAGGTGAAGATCCAATCCTGTGCCCAGGGCATGTGGTGGAGCAGGTAGATGGATGTGCAGATGACAGCACAGGTAATGGCTCTGCCCTATGAAGTTTGGGGTGTGATACTGAATTGGTATCAGTTCCTCAACAAGCAGGCAACGCTCCCAGCCAGGACCCAGCAGTACTTGGGTGAGCCGCTGGGACATACTCACCCAGATACCAGCATCGCTTATAACTGGCCCCTCCTCAGGGAGGCCTTCCTTGAAGGCATACTATTGCACAAGCCACCCCCTGCTCTAGAGTCCTCTAAAGCACTTATCACCATCTAATCTTCCATATTCTGCTTTTTCTGTCATCTGTCCCACACTGGAACATAATCTCTATATGGGCAGGCTTTGTCTGATTTTTTCATGTATCCCCAGCTCCTAGGACACAGCCTGGCATATAGCAGGCACTAAATGTATATTTGCAAAATCATTGTTTTGGGATGAAGGATAGGGATTGAACAAAACTCTTGTCTGTCTCTCTTACCAGTCACAGAGTCAAGCAGCACTCAAGTTCTGTGGAAATTACATCTTCCCCAGCTCTTTCATGTTTCCTCTTCCTCCTCCTTCTCTTCAACCCAATCTCTGAGTTCAGCCTCTTCAGCCCTTACCTGTGATTTCTTAATCTCTAAGCCCTGCTCACATGCCACCAGCTCTGGAAAGCCTGCCCAGACCACTCTGCAGCCACCCTGCACATTCCTCCATCATGGCACCTCTCCCTCTGTACTGTAGTTATTTGTCTATTTATCTGTGCCCCCCCCACCACCACACACACACACAGCACTTCTGAATACAACATGGTCTTCAGAGCTGGGCCAGGGGCCAGTTTCTATCTGGATCTTCAGGTTTCTCCAGAGGACAGGACTGGGTATAATATTAGAGCTTAAGAAATGTTTGTTGGGAAAACAAAAGAGGAAAGAAATTAATGAATGAGTGAATGAATGAATGAATATGCTCCTCCAGTGGTGAATGGGTATGTGAAGGAGCAAGCAGAAGCATGAATGAGCAAAGAGAAGTTACTGAGTGAATGAGGAGAGAAGGAGGAAGGAGGGAGGGGGAAAGAGTGGAGCCTGTGAAGGAGGGAGAGCTGAGAAGTATTCCCGGCCTTCTCCAGCAGCCTTGGCACCAGCAAGCGCCTGCCACCCCACACTCCTGGACCTGTGTGCAAGCCAGACCTCATGATGCCTTGTCCCAGAGCCAGCTTCCATTGGTGCTGCTCAGTGCAGGCTCCCTGATGCCAGCCAGACACTGCTGGGCCATGAATCAGACAGGGCCTTGCCCCAGGGCCTTGGGACTGGGGGCAGACAGACAGCCTCATAAATAAACTCAATACCATGCTGGGCAGACATGTGTTCTGGCAGAGCAGTGAGTTCAGGGTTGGCTCTGGAGCCTGGGGCAAGGCAGAGCCTTTCTGATGGGAGGGATTTGAGGGAACCTCAGGAGGAAGCAACCCGGCATCTGGGCAAGGAAGGGTGGGAGGGTAGAGGAGGGCCACTGGGCGTGGGGAGGGAAAGAAAGCGTGATGCAAAGAGAGCTCAAGGGGCTGCAGGAGGAAGAAGGGAGGGATATGGTACTTAGAGAGATGGCAATGGACAGTGAATGCTGGTTGAGGAGTTGACTAGGTTGAGTCTAGGGTGGGGACCCAGGCAGGATGTGGAGCATCATGGGGCACAGGACAATGGGCTGGTTGGCCCATTGTGTGTTCTAAGAGGAAGATGGTGGCTTCAGGGAAATGCGACAGGCTAAAGGCTAAAAGCTAAAGGCTTTTCCAGGGAGCTCAGGGCAGAGCTAGGTCCTGGTACAGCTTTTCCATAATTTAGCTTCTGGCTTCTTTCCATCATCGTCCCAGCCCTCTTACACTCTACTCACAAGCCCAAGCCGTTTGTGGCCCCCAGCCTGGGGAGGTTATTTTGTGGGGAAAACACGTGTAGGCGGGTGTTTGTAAGTTAGTGCGGTTTTGCAAGAATTCAGACCATGGAGAAAGATCTGAGGTTCCTGAAGTAAATCAGAGTATTTCAGTTTGACAGGAAACTTCAAAATTGGATAGATGGAGGCCAGGGAAGCTGCTAAACCTTCTATAATGCACAAGACTCCTTCCCACAACAAAGAATCATGCAGTCCAAAGAATAAATAGAGCTGAGATGGGGAAACCATGATTTAAACCATGATCCAGACTGAGGACCCTGGATCTTTCATATGTAGTTCATATGTACCAGCAGCTGTGCTCGGGACTTCAGGTCCATTCCCTCATGTGCTCCATCCCCGCTTCACAGATGGGGAAACTGAGGACTAACATGGTATGTGAGTTGTCCGAAGCCACACAGCTAGTGTGTGGTGAAGGCAGTCTGGGCCTCTATGGCCTCCTATATCACCTGGGCAGTTGGGACAGAGCTGGGATTAGACCCAGAAGTCCATCATCTGGGTAAATGCCCCATCCACTCTGTTCTGTGTCCCTGATCCATGTGGAGGTCTTGGACTCTCTCACCATGTCATGAGAGGTGCTGAGCTCTCCTGCCCACTGCCTTGAGCCCAGGTTCCTAGAGGCAGCTGCAAAGTTGTTCTTCAGGATGGTAGTAACAGCAACCAACCTCACTGATTGAACCTGCTACATGCTGGGCTAGGGACATTATTGATCTTGTCTCTTTTTACATCAAAATCCCATTGGAAGGTTAGAATTGCTAATTTTCTTGCAATCATTTGTTCATCCATTTATTCATTCATCAAATGTTTATGGAGTGCCTACTCTGTGCCACTATCCTGAGAATACAGCAGGGAATAGACAGACAAGACTCCCTGCCCTCATGGAACTTACATTCTGGAGGGGAAAACAGATAATAAAAAAGAATAAATAAAGAAGATAACTGCAAGATTTCATCAACACTGTGGAGGAAATGGATGGGTGGGTGAATGTTGGCTGGTGGTCAAAGAAGGCTTTTCTGAGGAGGTAACATTTCCACAGAATAGGAACTGAGGCTCAGAGAGGGCTGGTAACTTGTCCAAAGTCACACAGCTAGTAAGTGGAGGAGGTAGATTTGACCTCAGGCCTGCCTGGCTCCAGACCTGACCCAGCTACCTGTTTCCTGGGAGCCCCTTCCCTGCTGGGGCCCATCACCACCATGTTTGTGTAAAACATCCACATAATGGCTTCAATTTCTTCTCAGACCAGCCTCAAGAGGTAGGTGGGGTTGTCACTTACATTTTACAGGCGAAAATAAAAGCCCAGAGAGAGGCCATTACAGACCCAAGGAACCAGCAAAGGAGTGGCAGAGAGCTCCTTCTGCTACACCTCGATGCTTCCTGCCACTTAGCCTATGCTGAGCATTTAGTAGGCCTGCATGAACGAAGGGAATGGACAGACTGTATGGCCTTGGAAAGAGGTCCATTCGTCTTAAGCATTCCATTTCTCCACCAGAAATTATGAAAATTGATCCAACCAGTTCTGAAATTACCCATCTTACTCATCCATTATTCCTTAAAGAGGTCTGTGCCTGGGAAAACAGAGGAAAGAGATTCTGCCCCTGTCCTCAAAGAGCTCACAGTTCGTAAGTGAGAAAATCATGTGAAGAAGTCACTGTGAATCAAGGTGGGGTGGCCAGGAAAGCATTCAAGATAAGGAAACACCAGGAGCAAAGGTGTGGGGGAAAAGGAACAGCAAGGGTCCAATAGGTATTCTTTAGATGTGAAAGCCATCTGGATCTTTTATCCAACAGCCCCTTCTCTCCCCAGTCCCCACCCACACCCCATATCCCTAACCTCAGCTGCCTGGTAAGTACTGGTCTTAGGCCACCATATCTTTCACTCCATCTCAATTCCTGGCTTGGAGCTGGAAGGGCCTCCCAGAAGAGGAGCTGAAACAGGCCCCAAAAACATCTGGGTCACCACTGCAAACACGTTAGGTGGTCTTGGTCAGGCAGCTACTCACCTCACTCAGTTATAGATTGAATTGTGTTTCCCTCAAAATATGTGTTGAAATCCTAACCCCTGCACCTGTTTGTGATCTTATTTGGAAATAGGGTTTTTCTTTTGTAATGTTAATGATCTCATACCAGTGTGGGGTGGGTTCTAAACCTAATCAATTCTAAGTTAAAAAAGATCAAAACAGACAAGAGACACACACACATGGGAATGGCAGATGCCAAGGACACTAGTTTGTCAGCAGACACCAGAAATTAAGAGAGAGGCTCACAGAAGGAATCAACCCAGCCAAGACCCTGATTTGGAGTGAGAAAATAAATATCTGTTCTTTGAAGTGTTACTTGTGTTTATGTTATGGCATCACTAGGTAACAAGACACTAGGCCTCAGTATTCCTATCAGTTAACTGGGGAAGTGTGATCAGAATAAGTTGGTATCCTAATAAAATGTAGGGTTCATGAGCACTTCCTTCATGTTGGGCAACAATCCCTTGAGAGAGGTAATATTATTATCCCCATTTCACAGATGAGAAAACAGAACTTTAGGGAGATGAGGTCACTTCCCCAAGGTCACACACTAGGAAATAACCCTGTGAGGATGCATACCCAGCTGTATCGGACTCCAGAATCCTGCTCATAATAAAAAACTTCTAACTTGCCTAAGCATCCTTACATTTTGACCCATGGAGCAATCAACCCTCAGGACTTTGTAGGAAATAATTCAAGCAAGCCAAAAAGATATTCAGTACACTCATATTTAAAATATGGATAATCAGAAGCAACCTACATCCCAACCATAGAACACTTTCTTAAGCACCTTCAGATAAATTGTGGCTTATTGCGTGCCAGCCCTTTGCCAGAACACACTGTCTCATGATCCCTTTATCAGCCTTGTGAAGGAGGTATTGTTTTCCCCATTTTCAGACAAGACCTCAAAGTTCAGAAAGGGTGAGTGATTTGCTAAGGGCAAACAGCTAGTGGCACGCACAGGCAGTAGTGGTCCTGTAAGCCTGTTCCCCAAGGTGGGAGCAGGGAGATCTGTTCTATACAGAAAGAGACTAAAGCCCAGAGAGAGCAAGTGACCCTCCCATACATGACCACACAGGTAATGAGCAAGCAGGAAAGCAGGTTTGACCTCAGGTACTGGGACTCCGTGCTCTGGAGCCTCTTCCCCATACTGCCCTCTACTGGTTGGGAAACACTGGGTGAATCACCTATCCTCTCTAAGTCTCAGTTCCTTATCTGCAAAATGGGGATAATGATGTCTCTTTCATATGGTTGGTTGTTGTTATTATGTGCTGTCAAGTTGTCTTCAACTCATACTGACCTTATGTATGAAATGCTACCTGGTCCTGTGCCAGCCTCTCAGTCCCTACTATACTTGAGCCAATCACTGCAGCCACCATGTCAATCCATCTTGTTGAGGGCCTTCCCCTCTTTCATTGACCCTCCACTTTATCAAACATGACATCCTTCTCCAGAGAATGGTCCCTTCTGACAACATGACCAAAGTACGTAAGATGAAGTATGGCCATTCTCACTTCCAAGGAGTGTTCCAGCTACACTTCTTCCAGGACAGATTTATTAGTCCTTTTAGCAGTCCACAATACTTTCAGCATTCTTCACCAACACCAACACCAACTCAAAAGCATCAACTCTTCTTCAGTCTTCCTTATTCATTGTCCAGCTCTCACATGCATATGAGGCAATTAAAAATTCCATGGCTTGTGTCAGGCACGTCTTAACCCTCAAGGAGACATCTTTGCTCTTCAGCACTTGAAAGAGGTCTTTTACTACAGATTTGCCCAATACAATAGGTCTTTTGATGTCTTGACTGCTGCTTCCATTGATGTTAATTGTTGTTGTTGTTAGGTGCCATTGAGTTGTCTCCAACTCATAGCGACCCTATGCACAGCAGAATGAAACACTGGCCAGGCCCATGCCAGCTCCACAATCCCTGCTATACTTGAGCCCATTGCAGTGCCACTGTGTCAATCCATCTTGTTGAGGGCCTTCCCCTCTTTTGTCTATCCTCCACCTTACCAAGCATGACATCCTTCTCCAGGGAATGGTCCCTTCTGACAACATGACCAAAGTAGGTGAGACAAAGTCTGGCCATTCTCACTTCCAAGGAGCATTCTGGCTGCACTTCCTCCAGGACAGATTTGTTAGATCTTTTAGCAGTCCATGATACTTTCAGTATTCTTCACCAGCACAACTCAAAAGCATCAATTCTTCTTCGGTCTTCTTTATTCATTGTCCAGCTCTCACATGTATATGAGGCAATTGAAAATATCATGGCTTGTGTCAGGTGCACCTTAATCCTCAAGGAGACATCCTTGCTCTTCAGCACTCGAAAGAGGTCCTTTGCAGCCTATTTGCCCAGTGTTATACATCTGATGTCCTGACTGCTGTCTCCATTGGCATCACTTGTAGAACCAAGCAATGTGAAGTCTTTGACAACTTCAATCTTTTCTCCATTCATTGTGATGCTGCTTACAGGTCCAGCTGTGAGAACTTTTGTTTTCTTTATATTGAGATGTAATCCATACTGCAGACAGACTTCAATCTTCATCAGTAAGTGCTTCAAGTCATCCTCACTTTCAGCAAACAAAGTTGTGTCATCAGCATATTGCAGGTTGTTAATGACACTTCCTCCAATCTTGATGCCATGTTCTTCTTCATACAGTCCAGCTTCTCAGATTATTTGCTCAGCCTATAGATTGAATTAGTATGGGGAAAGGATACAACCCTGACACACTCCCTTCCTGATTTTAAACCATGCAGTGTCCCCTTGTTCGGTTCGAACAACAGCCTCCCTGTCTACGTATAGGTTCCTCATGAGTACAATTAAGTGTTCTGGAATTCCCATTCTCATCAATGTTATCCACAATTTGTTATGATCCACACAATCAAATGCTTTTGCATAGTCAATAAAACACAAGTAAACATCTTTCTGGTACTCTTTGCTTTGACTCGAGATCCATCTGACACCAGCGATGATATCCTTTGTTCCACGTCCTCTTCTGAATCCAGCCTGCACCTCTGGAAGTTCTCTGTCAATATACTGCTGTAACTGTTTTTGAATTATCTTCAGTAAGATTTTACTTGCATGCAATATTAATGATATTGTTTGATAATTTCCACCTTCTGTGGGATCACCTCTCTTTGGAATGGGCACAAATATGGATCTCTTCCAGTCAGTTGGCCAGGTAGCTGTCATCCAAATCTCTTGGCATAACCAAATGAGTGCCTCCAGTGGGGCATCTATTTGTTGAAACATCTCAATGGATATTCCACTGATGGGCATTAACTGTAGAACCAAATAATACAAAGTCTTTGACAACTTCAATCTTTTCTCCATCTATTGTGATGTTGCTTATTGGTCCAGTTGTGAGAATTTTTGTTTTCTTTATATTCTTTATATTGAGGTTAATTGTATGTCATCTGATTGGTTGTAGGGAGAATCAACCAAATGAGTGTCTGGCAAATAGTAGTGCCCAATAGTAGTGTTACCACATAAGCAGTGGTGATAACAACAACAACAACAACAATAACTGTATATATCAATTGTTGACAGTATTATGTTGTGGAAGGAAGTCTTGCTTGGGAGTTAGAGGGACTGACTTCAGTTTTCAGTTAAGACAAATCCTTCTCCTCTTTGGGTTTCAGGTTCCTCATCTATAAAATGGGGGAAGGGCAGAAGGACCAACCTGAAGAACTTTCCTGCTCTGATGTTCTCTGACTCTCTTGATGTTTCCTGCATCATTCAATATTTTGCCCATAGAATCTCTCAATATTGCAACTCGAGG
>NW_006921942.1:2781532-2789979 GCF_000298275.1 Orycteropus afer afer | reverse complement strand
GTCTCACCTATTTTGGTCATGTTGTCAGAAGGGACCATTCCCTGGAGAAGGATGTCAGGCTTGGTAGGGTGGAGGGTCAACGAAAGAGGGGGAGGCCTTCATCGAGATGGATTGACACAGTGGCTGCAATGATGGGCTCAAGTAGAGCAGGGATGGTGGGGCTGGTGCGGGATCGGGCAGTGTTTTGTTCTGCTGTGCATGGGGTCGTTATGAGTTGAAAATGACTCGACAGCACTTAACAACAACAACAACAACGTAATTCTACAATGGGGCTGATTGGACCATGTGGTGATAGGGGCCAAGTGATGGCACTTAATTGACAAACACAAAGTGGACATGGTTACTGTAATGGATGGCAGAGTCACACAGTAGTCAGAATAGTCTGACTTGTATGGACTTATGGCATTGGTGTCCCTAACAGTGAAATAGATGGGACATCTACTAAATATTTACTTGATCTGTACAAGTTGAAGAATCCTAGGTCAAGTGAACGGAAGTCTAACTTGAATCACCAGAAAGAGAGTCACAGCCCCTCAATCAACTCCCAGACTTGAGCTAGTTTATAGACCCACAATCCTTTTTATGAAGGGAAAGCTGAGTCATCTTGAGGAAGGACCTCACTGCTCTACCAAAAATTTGTACTGTTATTCTTTCTCACAGCCTTAGCCAAAGTGATCTGCAGCCTTTTACGAGAGTGACTGTTCAGTGGGGAAAAGGAAATAATCAGACTGTTCAAGGATTACTGGACACTGGATCTGAACTGACATTAATCCCAGGAGACCCAAAACATCACTGTGGCTAGCCAGTCAGAATGAGGACATATGGAGGTCAGGTTATTAATGGAGTCTTAGCTCAGGTACATCCAGTGGGTCCTAAAACCCATCTTGTAGTGATTTCCATAGTTCCAGAATCCATAATTAGAACAGACAGACTCAGCAACTGGCAGATCCCCCACATTGGTTCCATAACAGGTAGACTAAGGGCTGTTACAGTAGGAAAAGCCAAATGGAAGGTTTTGGAATTGCCTTTACCTAGGAAAATAGTAAACCAAAAGCAATACCACATTCTTGGACGTACTGCAGATGTTAATGCCACCATTAAAGACTTGAAGGATGCAGGCAGGGTGATTCACACCTCATCCACATTCAACTCACCTAATTGACAGTTGGATCTTAGAGAATGACAGTGAATTATCAAAAACTTAACCAGGTGGTGACTCCAATTGCAGCTATTGTTCAAGATGTGGTTTCATTGCTTGAGCAAATTAATATGCTTCCTACGCAGCTACTGATCTGGCCAATGCTTTTTCCCCATACCTATTTCAAAGGACTACCAGAAGCAGTTTGCTTTCAGCTGGCAAGGCTAGTAATACATCTGCACTGTCCTGCCTCAACTCTTTGTCATAATTTAGTCTGTTGGGAACTTGATCACCTTTCCCTTCTGCAGAATGTCACATTGGTCCATTACGTTGATGATATTATGCTGATTGAACCTAGTAAGGAAGAAGTGTCAATGCTTCTAGACTTATTGGTCAGATATTTGTGTGTTAGAGGGTGGGAAATTAGCCTGACAGAACTTCAGATGCCTTCCACCTCAGTGACATTTCTAGGGGTCCAGTGACATGGGACAAGGAGTGCTAGTGATGTAGTTGTTAAGGCAGTCGACTACTAACCAAAAGGTTGGTGCTTCAAACCCACCAGACCCTCCATGGAAAAAAGATGAGATAGTCTGCTTCTGTAAAGATTTACAAACTTTGAAACCCAGTGGAGGTCACTATGAGTTGGAATCAACTCAATGTCAGTGAGTGAATGACATGGAGCATGTTGAGATGTTCCTTCTAAAGTGAAGTATAAGTTATTGCATCTGGCCCCTCTTACAGCTAAAAAGAAGGCACAATGTCTGGTAGACCTCTTTGGATTTTGGAGACAACATATCCCCCCTTTAGGTGTGCTACTCTGGCCTAAATATCAAGTGACTTGAAAATCTGCTAATTTTGAGTGGGACCCAGCAAAAGGAAGGCTCTGCAACAGATTCAGACTGCCATGTAAGCCCCTCTGCCACTTGGGCTATATGATCTGGTTCTTGGAGTGTCAGTGGCAGATGGAAATGCTCTTTGGTAGGGCCCTAATTGTGAATCATAGCACAGATCCTTAGGATTTTGAAGCAAAGCCCTGTCATCCTCTGAAGATAACTACTCTCCTTTAGAGAAATAGCTTTTGCCTTGTTACTGGCCTTAATAGAGACTGAACACTTAACCATGTACCACCAAGTCACCATGTGGCCTGAGCTTCCCATCATGAACTAGGTGTTGTCTGACCCACAGAGTCATAAAGTTGGACATAGCAACACTCCATCATTAAGTGTAAATGGTATGTACAAGATCAGGCTTGAACAGGACCTGAAGGCACAAGTAAGTTGCATGAGGAAGTAGCGCAAATACCCATGCTTTCCCAACCTGTCACATTACCATCCCTTTTCCAGTCTGTGCCTTTGGCCTAGTGGGGAGTTCTTATGATTAGCTGACTAAAGAAGAGGAAACTCATGCCTGGGTTACAGATGATTCTGTGTGATATGCAGATATCATTCAAAAATGGACAGTAGCAGCACTGCAGCCCCTTTCTGGGGCCTCCCTGAAGGACAATGGCGAAGGAAAAATCCTCCCAATGGGCAGAACTTTGAGCAGAGCACATGATTGTTCATTTTTCTCGGAAGAAGAAATGGACAGATGTGTGTTTGTATACTGATTCATGGACTATAGCCAGTGATTTGGCTGCATAGTCAGGAATTTGGAAAAAACATGATTAGAAAATTGATGGTAAGGAGGTATGTGGATAGACCTCTCTGAATGAGTGAAAGAAGTGAAGATATTTGTGTCTCGTGTGAATGCTTTCCAAAAGATTTAAACAATCAAGTGGATAGAATGATGCATTCTGTAGAAAATAGTTATCTTCTTTCACCAGCCACACTCCTATCATTGACCAATGGGTTCATGAAAAAAGTGGCCATGGTAGCAGGGATGGAGGTTATACATGGGCTCAGCAACATGGACTTCCACTCATCAAGGCTGACTTGGCTATAGCCACTGCTGAGTGCCTAATCTTCCAGTAACAGAGACCAACAGAGTCCCAGATAGGGAATCATTCCTTGGGGCAATCAGCCAGCAACCTAGTGGTAGGTTGATTAAATTGGGCCACTTCTGTCATAAAAAGGGCAGAGTTTTGTTCTTACTGAGATATACAATCACTCTGGATATGGATTTGTCTTCCCTGCATGCAATGCTTCTGCGAAAACTACCATCTATGGACTCACAGAATGCCTTATCCTCATCATGGTATTCCACACAGCATCACCTTGGATCAAAGTACTCACTTCACAGAGAATAAAGTATGGCAATGAGCTCATGCTCACAGAATTCACTGGGCTTACCATGTTCCCCATCACTCTGAAGCAGCTAGCTCAATAGAATGATACAATGGCCTTCTGAAGACACAATTATGGTGCCAGTTAGGTGGCAATATTTTTCAGGGTTGGGACAATGTTCTCCAGGAAGCTGTATACAATTTAAACCAGTGTCCAATTTGTGGTGCTATTCCTCCCATAGCTAGGATTCATGGTTCCAGGAATCAAAGTGTGGAAATGGGAGTGGCACCACTCACTATTACTCATAGTGACCCACTTGCAAAATTTTTGCTTCCTCTCCCTGTGGCCCTTTACTCTGTGGGTGTAGAGATCTTAGTTCCAAAGGGAAGAACATTCCCACCTAGAGATACAATACTTATTCCATTGAACTGGAAGTTAAAAATGCCACCTGGCCACTTTGGGCTCCACATATCTCTGGATCAACAGGCACAGTAGGGAGTTACCATTTTTTCTTATGTGATTGATCCTGATTACCAAAGGGAAATAGAATTGATATTACATAATGGAGGTAAAGAAGAGTATGTCTGAAATACAGGAGATATCTGAGAGCGTCTCTTGATACTACCATGCCCTGTGATTAAAGTCAATGGAAAACTATAGCAACTCAATTCTGATATGACTACTAATGGCTTAGATCCTTCAGAAATGAATGTTTGGGTCACCTCATCAGGCAAAGAACCACAACCACTAGAAGTGCTTGCTGAGGGCAAAGGGAACACAAAATGGGTGGTGGAAGAAGATAGTTCTAAATACCAGTTATGATCATGTGATCAGTTACAGAAACAAGGACCGTAATTGTTGTAATTTTTATGAGTGTTTTTTGCTTTTTTTATTATACATGTATGTGTGCATGTTGTTGTTGCTGTTAGGTGCCATCAAGTCAGTTCAGACTCAATGACCCTATGTAAAACAGAATGAAATCCTGCCCGGGCCTGCACCATCCTCACAATCCTTGCTATGTTTGAGCCCATTGTTGCTGCCATTGCATCAATCCATCTCACTGAGGGTCTTCCTCTTTTTCTCTCACCCTGTGCTTTACCACGCACGATGTCCTTCAGGGACCAATCATTCCTGATAACATGTCCAGATTACGAGAGACAAAGTCCTGCCATCCTCCCTCCTAAGGAGCATTCTGGTTGTACTTCTTCAAGACAGATTTGTTTGTTCTCTAGGAAGTCCACGATATATTTAATAGTCTTAACCAACACCATAATCAGTTCTTCTTTGGTCTTCCTTATTCATTGTCCAGCTTTCACATGCATAGAAGGTGATAGAAAATACCATGACATGAGTCAGGCTCACCTTAATCCTCAAAGTGACACCTTTGCTTTTTAACATTTTAAAGAGGTCTTTTGGAGATTTGTTAAATGACATCATTTTGACTGCTACCTCTATGGGTATTGATTGTGGATCCAAGTAAAATGAAATCCTTGACAACTTCAATCTTTTCTCCATTTATCATGATGTTGCTTGTCTGTTGAGTTGTGAAGATTTTTGTTTTCTTTATGTTTATGTGTAACTCATACTGAAGGCTGTAGTCTTTGATCTTCATCAGTAAGTGCTTCAAGTCATCTTCACTTTCACCAAGCAAGGTTATGTCATCTGCATATTGCAGGTTGTTAGTGAGCCTTCCTCCAATCCTGATGCCACATTCTTCTTCATATAGTCCAGCTTCTTGGATTATTTGCTCAGCATACAGATTGAATAACTATGGTGAAAGGATAAAACCCTGACACACACGGTTCCTGATTATAAACTGTACAGTATCACCTTGTTCTGTTCAAATAACTTCTTGTTGATCTATGTACAGCTTCCACATGACCAAAATTAAGTGTTCTGGAATTCTCACTCTTTGCAATGTTATCCGTTATTTGTTATGATCCACACAGTCAAATGCCTTTGTATAGTCAATCAAACACATGTAAAATCTTTCTGGTATTCTCTGCTTTCAGCCAAGATCCACCTGGCATCAGAAGTGATATCCCTTGTTCCACATCCTCTTCTGAATTCTGCTTGAGTTTCTGACAGTTCCCTGTCGATGTACTGCTGCAACTATTCTTGAATTTTCTTCAGCAAAATTTACTTGCATGTAATATTGATGAAACTGTTTGGTAATTTCTGCATTCTGTTGGGTTACCTTTCTTTGGAATGGGCACAAATATGCATCTCTTCTAGTTAGTTGCCAGATAGCTATCTTCCAAATTTCTTAGCATAGATGAGTGAACACTCCCAGTGTTGCACCCATTTGTTGAAACATCTCAGTTTCTGGGGCCTTGTTTTTCACCAATGTCTTCAGTGAAGCTTGGATTTCTTCCTTCAATACCATTGGTTCTTGTTCATATGGTACCTCTGGAAATGGTTGAATGTTAATGAAATCTATCTTTTTATGCTTCCTGTATTGTTCAATATTTCACTGACAGAATCCTTCAATATTACAACTTGAAACTTGAATTTTTTCTCCAGTTCCTTTAGCTTGAGCAATGTGGAGCATGTTCTCTTTTGGTTCTCTAATTCCAGGTCTTTGCACATTTCACACATATATGTGGAGCTCTGGTGGTGCAGTGCCTAAGGTATTTGACTGCTAACTAGAAGGTTATGGTTCAAACTCGCCAGCTGCTTGGCAGAAGGAAGATGGGACAATCTACTTCTGTAAAGCTTTACTGCCTTGGAAACCCAATGCAGTCACTATGAGTTGGAATCAACTTGATGGCAGTGGATTTGTTAGGGTTTTTTTGGGTTTTATATGATGGTGTAGGGCCTAAGGCATTTGACTGCTAACCAGAAGGCTGGGAGTTCAAACCCACCAGCTGCTCCTTGGGAGGAAGATTGGGCAATCTACTTCCATAGAGATGCCACCTTGAAAACCCAAGGAGGGGTCACTATGAGTTGAAACAACTTGACAGCAGTGAATTTGTTGTTGTCGTTGTTGTTTTGGTATATGTATATATGTGTGTGTATATATATATATATATACATATATTCCTCGGAAGGAAGGTTGGGCAATCCTACTTCCGTAGTGATACTGCCTCGGAAACCCAAGGAGGGGTCGCTATGAGTCGGGGCCGACTCGACGGCACATAACAACAACAACAACAATACACATGTGTATATGTGTGTGTGTGTATACACATGTGTATATATGAATATATATATATAGATGTGTGTGTATATATAAATATAACCCACTAACCAAACCAACTGCCATCGAGTCGATTCCAACTCATAGTGACCCCCACTGGGTTTCTGAGGTGGTAAATCTTTATGGAAGTAGATTGCCCAGTCTTCCTTCCACAGAGAGGCTGATAGGTTCAAATCACCAACCTTCTGGTTAGTAGTCAGATGCCTTAGGTACTGTGCTACCAGAACTCCTTTATAAAAATATATATACATATATACATACATACATATGTATACATACATACACATACATGCCTAGAGGGAGAGAGCTCTGGTGGTGCACTGGTGATGAAAAACAAGGCTCCTGGAATTGATGGAATACCCATTGAGGTGTTTCAACAAATGGATGCTGCACTGGAGGCACTCACTTGTCTATGCCAAGAAATCTGGCCAACTGACTGGATCCATATTTGTACCCATTTCAAAAAAAGGTGATCCAACAGAATGTGGAAATTATTGAACAGTATCACTAATATCACATGCAAGTAAAATTTTGCTGAAAATAATACAAAAACAGTTGCAGCAGTATATTAACAAGGAACTTCCAGAAATGCAAGCTGGATTCAGAAGAGGACATGGAACAAGGGATATCATTGCTGATGTCAGATGGATCTTGGCTAAAAGCAAAGAGTACCAGAAAGAATGTTTACTTGTGTATCATTGACTATGCAAAAGCATTAGACTGTGTGGATCATAACAAATTGTGGATAACATCAAGGAGAATGGGAACTCCAAAACACTTAATTGTGCTCATGAGGAACCTCATAGACCAGGAGGCTGTTGTTCAAACACAAGGGGATACTGCATAGTTTAAAATTAGGAAGGGAGTATGGCAAGTTTGTATCCTTTCACTATACTTATTCAATCTGTATGTTGAGCAAATAATCTGAGAACCTGGACTATATGAAGAAGCATTCTTCTTCTTCTTCTTCTTCTTATAGTCTTATTCTTCTTCTGCTGATGCAGCATCAGGATTGGAGGAAGACTCATTAACAACCCGAGATATGCAGACAGTATAACCTCACTTGCTGAAAGTGAAGATGACTTGAAGCACTTACTGATGAAGATTAAAGACTACAGTCTGGAGTATGGATTATACCTCAACATGAAGAAAATGAAAATTATCACAAATGGACTGATAAGCACCATCATAATAAATGGAGAAAAGATTGAAGTTGTCAAAGATTTCATATTACTTGGGTCTACAATCAACACCAATGGAAGGAGTAGTCAAGAAATTAGACAACATTTTGTACTGGGCAAATCTGCTGCAAAAGACCTCTTTAAAGTGCTAAAGAGTAAAGATGTCTCTTTGAAGGCTAAGGTGCTCCTAACTCAAGCCATGGTGTTTTCAATCATCTCATATGCATGAGAAAGCTGGACAATGAATAAAGAAGACCAAAGAACAGTTGATGCTTTTGTGTTGTGGTGCTGGTGAAGAATATTGAAAGTGCCATTGGATTGTCAGGAGACAAATCTGTCCTGGAAGAAGTGCAGCCAGAATGCTTCTTGCAAATGAGAATGGCCAGACTTTGTCTCACCTACTTTGGTCATGTTGTCAGGAGGAACCATTCCCTGGAGAAGGGTATCATCCTTGGTAAAGTGGAGGGACAGTGAAAAAGGGGAAAACCCTCAACAAGATGGATTGACACAGTGGCTACCATGATGGACTCAGGTATAGCAAGGACTGTGAGGCTGGCACAGGACTGGGCAGTGTTTCAGTGTTTCATTCTGTTTTACCTAGGGTCACCACAAATTGGAGCCTACTTGATGGTACCTAACAACAACAACAACAACAAATATATATATAAAAGCTCTGGTAGCATAGTGCCTAAGGCATTTGACTGCTA
>NW_006921942.1:2770263-2781242 GCF_000298275.1 Orycteropus afer afer | reverse complement strand
TGTGTTTTCAGTGATACACATGTCAGTTACATCAAGTTAGGCTTAAGCATGACTCCATAACTGTCTTTATTTGTAGATTATGTATGGTTTAAAGAGACATGTACAGGTGCCAAGTTGACAAAGGGTGGACTGTGATGGTTAATGTTATATGTCAACTTGGCTAGGGCAGGATTCTTAGTATTATATAATTATCCTCCATTTGTGATCTGATGTATGGGGTGTTTCCTTGGGAGTGGGCCCTACATCTAATGTATATGGAAGTCTGGCAAAGCTTTCTCTCACCTATCTATCTTTTTCTCTCAATCCTACATCTGACTTGTCATCATCTGACCTCCAGTTATTGGGATGTTAGCCAGCATCCTGCCATCTGAGCTGGAGATTTTGGGATTGACCAACTCCCATAGTGCCATGAGCCAGCAGCCTGCCATCTGACCTGTCAGTTTTTGGTTTAACAGCCTCTGAAGCCATATGAGTCAGGAGAAGCCTCCAATCTGATGCCTGATCCACAGATTTGGGACTTCTTGCCTCTACAACTGTGTGAGCCATTTCCTTGAAATAAACATATCTCTCTGTGTATTCATATGTGTGTATGTATTATATGGTTCACTGGTTTTACTCCTCTAGAGTACCCAGTCTAAAACAGAAAGTGATTGAAAAAAAAATCCATACATGTGGGGCCTCAGTAATAGGCAATACTTGACTCCTGCATAGTTGGCAGTGGTGGCAGAGAACACACAAATGTGGCATCATGGCCCAGTGATTTTGAGCCCAGGGCAAGCCTTTACTGGGGTCTGAGCAACCCCAGTCCCCAAATGACAGGAGACAGGGAGACAGCCAGGATTCTTGGGGCTGAGGCCCATGGGAGGGGAGACAAGGTGACCTACCCAGTTGCCCAGAGGCAGTGAGATATAGAGACACAGCAAGACCGAGACTGCACAGGTTAAAGCTTTCACAACTCTCACCTGCAGCCAAAGGCAGACAACAAAATCCCACAGAGACAAATACCCAGACATGTTCCAACCCTTCTCTCACATGGGCCCAGAGGTGGAGCTGGCCTGCTCAGATTCCCTGACCTTCCCAAGAAGACAAGTAGTCTTCCTGTGACATACTGCCTATGTGTCTGCTCCAATTGGAGGAGCCTTGGACTAGGGAAAAACTGAACCCTGCATCTGTGTGGGCAAGTGATTCTATCTCTGGGCCTCAGTCTTCTCATCTTTAAAATGGGGATGACAATTCCTCCACAGTGTTATTATGAGGATTAAGGAATTACGAATTCCAAGCCCTTGCCACAGTGAAAATCACAGGAACGGCACTCAATACACTTTAGCTATTATTTTATTGTTATTGTTGGGTGTTATCAAGTAGATTTTGACTCATAGCGACCCTATGTACAACAAAACAAAACACTGCCTGATCCTGCACCATCCTCACAATCACTGCTATGTTTGAGTCCATTATTGGAGCCACTTCATCAGCACATCTCATTGAGGGTCTTCCTCTTTTTCCTGACCCTCTGCTTTACCAAGCATGATGTCTTTTTTTTTTTTTTTTAATTGTGATTTGGGTGAAAATTTACAGAGCAAATTCATTTTCCATGCAACAGTTCACATACACTTTGTCTCATGACATTGACCACAATTCACCACAATACAACAGCACCCCTCCCACTTCCTCCTGACAGTTACCTCTTCCCTGTGTACATCCCTCCATGCACCCCTGCCGCCAAGCTGTCTCCCTGTGCATAAACAGCCCTTCTTTCTCCCATGACTGTTCTCTCCAAGGAGTGTATCTACCTCAGGTAAATGTTCAACTCATATGCCCATCTTTTCTTTGTCTGGAAGCCACAGGAGTGGGTTCAATTCCAGACCTGAAGGGCAGCTAGGGGCCATAGTCTCAGTGGTTCCACCAGGCTCTATGGGACCAACAAACCTGTCCCCCCCCCCCTTTTTTTTCTCCAAATGATTTTGAGTTTTGTTCCACATTGTTCTCCCTCTCTATCCAGGATCTCCTACATAGATCCCCTTCCAAGTGGTTTACAGAGGTAGCTGGGCACCATCTAGTTCTTCTGGTCTCATAGTCATATAGGCTGCAGATCAGATGGTGTACCAGTCGCTAGGACTAATTCTTTCCATGGATTTTTGGTTTTCTTCCTTCTTCTTTGTTTTGGATGAGGAGAGACCCATCGTTGCATCTAGATGGCAGAGCAAGCATGATGTCTTTCTCCAGGGTCTGATCCCTCCTGATAACATGTCCAAAGTCTGTGAGATAAAATCTCACCATCCTTTTTCCAAGACAGATTTGTTTGTTCTTCAGGCAGTCCATGATATATTTAACATTCTTCACCAGTGCCATAATTCAAAGGCATCAATTCTTTGGTCTTCCTTATTCATCATCCAGCTTCCACATGTATACAATGTGAGTGAAAATACCATGGCTTGAATCAGGCTCACTTTAGTCATCAGAGTGACATCTTTGCTTTTCAACACTCTAAAAAGTTCTTTTGCAGAAGATTTGCCCAATGCAGCATGTCATTTGATTTCTTATCTGCTGCTTCCGTGGGCATTGATTATGGATCCAAGCAATACAAAATCTTTCAAAACTTCGATCTTTTCTCTATTTATCACAATGTTACATACTGGCCCTGTTTGAAGATTTTTGTTTTCTTATGTTTGTTTTATTACACTGAGGTGTAATCCATACTATAATCTTTGATCTTCATCTGTAAGTGCTTAAATCCTGTTCACTTCCAGTGATTTTATTTTACTATCAGTGCTGTTATCATATCTCACAGCCCTATGCAGCAAACACATTTCTTCAACATCAGCATCCAACAGGTAGCAAGTTGCTAAACCACAACTTCACATGAAAATATTAGAAACATTCACTTCCACTCTGATTTAAATATGGGGAAACTGAGGCAAAGGATCCCCAAAGCAGAACTAGACCAGAACCTAGATCTCCTGCCTTCCAAGGCAGAACTTCTTCCCCTATAAATTGCAAATCCTGGGTCAAGTTCAAGTTCAAACCAAACTTTTAACATAAAGTCTCAAATTATACAGAGAGAAAACCTTTGTAACATATAAAAATCTTTATTACTTGTTCTCATTTTTAACTTTCCCCTTTTAATACTCCTGTGTACCTTCAGGTCCCTGGATGGCACAAATGGTTTTCACAAAATACTAACCTAAGGTTGGTGGTTGGAACCCACTCAGCAGAAACATGAAACAAAGTGCTGGGAATTAGCTTCCATAAAAATTACAGCCAAGAAAAAAACCTATGGAACAGTTCTTTGTAACACGTGGAGAGGCCATGACTCAAAATCAACTTAATGGCAACAGGTCTGTTTTTTGTTTGTGATCTATCTTTGGAGAAGTTTCCTCTCTCCTAGTCAACACTCAGTAGTGACCTCCAGCTGCTCATCCTCCCCCTCCCTTCCCTCCATCCCTGGAGAGGCCTTTCTCTGACCTTCCCTGGCAGATCCCAATGGCAATTGCTGGCTTGCCTTTTCCCTATTCAGCTAAAAAGCCAAATTCCTCTCCTGCCAGGGCTCTACTCAATTTGTTGCGCTCTTAGCCTCAAGGGTCTTCTCTGAAATAAAACCAGAACCTCTCCTTCCTGATTGGCTCCCTTCCCCCAGCCTTTAAACATGCCTGGTTCCTCCATCCTAAAACCCAATCAACAAGCAAACAAACCAGACTTTCTTCTACCCTCTTGCCCTTTGACTAGACTGTGTTCCCCTCCTCCTCTGTCAGTTCCATTTCCTGGTAGTTATCTCAGGTCTCATCTCCCTGGCTTCACCTCCACTCCGCAGCCCGCCCGGGAGGCTGTTTTTGCCCCCTCTTCACTCTTCACCTGCTTGTGTGGGGAAGGCCAGGCCATGTGTCTCCATTTCCCTAAATCCAGAGGTCACTTTATAGTCTTTAGCCTGCCTGCTCTTTCTGCGTCATTTCGCCATTGACTCTTTCCTATGGGCTTTCCGACACCCCTTTCTGTCTCCCCCTCACGGCTCTGCCAGCCCCTTCTCAGTCTCTTTTTATTGGCTCCTCTTCCACCTGAGCACTGGTGTCCTGTCATGGGCCCACTTCTCTTCCCATGCCCCTTCTCTAGGCATTCCCATGGATTGGATTTCCATCTCCAGCCAATGATTCCTAGGTCTACTTCTCCAGCCCGGGCCTGCCTTCTGTGCCCCAGGCCTACAATCCCAACTGCCTCCATTTGGGTGTCTCTCAGGCACCTCAAATCAGTCATGTCTAGAACGATCTCATAATTATATCTCTCAAAACCTGCTTCATGTCCAGAGCCCCCACTTCCATAAACAGCCTCACTCTCCACCCCCGTCATTTAAACCAGAGACCTGGGAATCCCTGCTGGCCCTTTCTTCTTCGTCATCCCCAAACCTAATCAGTCACCAAGTCCTGCTGAGTCCACATTTCAAGCACTTGCACAATCCACCTCTGTCCTCTGACTTCTGCTGCCTCAACCTATCCTTGCCACCTCAGCTCTGAGTGTTGGCAGCAGCCTCTACCTGTGGGGCTTCCCACAGCTACACCCACCCTTGCATCCCATTCTCCATGTGTTTCAGAACATTGATTTTTTTATGTCTTTTTCGTACTTAGAACTCTTCACCATCTTCTAAGTGTTCTTCAATAAAACCCCAAAAGTTTGACATCTTGTGCCATCCTTCCCCTGGCTCTCTGAGCTTCAGCCACTCTGATATTTTTTGCCCCTTTCAATTTGGTGTAGTAGTTAAGGCATTTGGCTGCTAACCAATAGGTTAGTGGTTCAAACCCACCCAAGCTGCTCTGTGGAAGAAAGATGAGACAGTCTGCTTCAGTAAAGATTTACAGCCTTGGAAACCCAATGTGGTTCGTTATGAGTCAGAATCCACTGGATGGCAGTGAGTTTGGTTTGGTTTTACAATACTTTCTGACTCTGAGGCTTTCCTCTGCCTGGAATGCTCTTCTTTCTCCCCTCCCCCACTCATTTCTAATAGATCAGGTCAAGGGTTAACCAACCCATTGCTGTCCAGTCAGTTCAGACTTGTGGTGACCACATATGTGTCAGAATAAAACTGTGCTCCATAGGGTTTTCAGTGACTGACTTTTCTTAAGCAGATCATCAGTCCTGTCTTCTGAGCCACCTCTGGTAGGCTGGAGCCACCAACTGTTGATTAGTGGCCAAGCTCGTTAACCGTTTGCACCACCCAGAGACTGAAGCCACGGGTTGCTTCCCACATTTCCACCAGCCCACATTTCCCTGCCCCCCACCTCTGCCCCAGGCTCCCTGGGCTTTTCTGTCAGTGGTTAAGTTGTTTGCAATGGTCCGTCTGTGCCTGTGGTCATTTGACTCATGTCTTCTCAGATCTATGAAGGCCAGGGACCACTTCTGCCTGGCTCATCCTACAGCCACACTGTGTCCCACTTGGCCTGGCCATCCTCTGTCCCCATGCTAGTGTCTACTACCCCAGAGACAAATCTGGAATTCAAGGACCCCATTATTGGATCCCATCTACTTTCCCAGTGCTCCCTGTTCTCAACCCTCTGTACCTACCTTCCCCAACTAGACTGAGGCGCCTCCATCCGCCCCACCTTTGTGCCCACCTTTTCTCCTCTTCTCTTTTTCTCTAATGCTATTTTTCCCACAACAGTCATCATTGTCAATGATGCTTCCCTTTCCTAGCCACACAGCCTAGCTCCTCTGGTTGAGGGGCATCTACAAGCCATCCCTCCAAGCATCCTCCACAATCTCCAGAATGAATCACAAGACACTTGAAGTCCTTCACACTGCAGCCTCAGCTACTCTCTCGGCACTCCACTACCCATGAGAACAACAATGCAATCCCTTATAGTGGTTCCCATAGGAAGTATTTAGCCCAGTGCTTGGCACCTACTATGTGCTACCATGAAGTCTGTGAGCCCTCACTCCTCTACTGTGGCTCTGATTTCTTGACAATTGACAAGTCTGTCCTCCCCATTGGCCTTGTGTTAAGAGGGGAGGCTTGGTCCCTTTCATCTCTGTATCTGTATTGCCAAGCCCAGTGCCTGTCCCGAGAAGGCTCAATAAGTGCTTATTAATGAGTAGCTAGACCACACACTTGGCACAAATCGTCTTATTGTTCCTTCACTTTCGTGTGTATAAATCTTATCTCTCCTAACAGGATTTGAGCTCCAGGGTATGGGGTGGAGGGTGCATGGGGAGAGAGTGCAGAAGAGTGTTTTCACATCAGAGCACTCAGACCTGGGAGGGATCTCGGAGCTTCTGACATCCCTCTACCCCCCACGGTGCCCAGGCCAAGAAGGCAGGCTATGAAGACTTGTTGACAGATGGGCCCACCACCTTCCCTGAGAAAGAGGCAAACTCCCCCTACGAGATAGTGCCCTAATTACTCCTTGGTCACCCCCTCCACACACACATCTGCTTTCTTAGGCAAGAGCCTGCTTGACGGACTCGCATGGAGTTCTTTTGGCTGGCAGTTCTGAGCCAGCTTGGCCAGTTTCTTCAGAAACTACAGCTGAAAGAAAAGTTTTCTTAAAGCCACAGGTCATAAAACCAGAACAAATGGATCAATTCAGAAGTCCAGCCTTGGACTAGTGTTAGCTATTGTCAACACTGTCTGAAAAGTGGGCATGGTGGCCTGGCGAGGGGTTTAAGATGTGAATGGTGTGGCAGATGAGTTGAGCATGCTGGACTTTGGACTCAGAGAGTCTCAGGTTTGAATCCAGGTTTTGCCACTAACCAGCTGAGTGACAGTGGGCAATTGACTTACCTTCTCTTAGCAGCACTTGCCTTGTCTATCAAGTGGGGACAGCACTAGCTCCAAATCCAAACCAAACCCATTAATGTCGAGTCCATTTTAACTCATGGCAACCCCATGTGCTTAAGAGTAGAACTGCTTCATAGGGTTTTCATGGTTGTAATCTTTGTGAGCAGATCACCAGGCCTTTCTTCTATGGCATTTCTGGGTGACTTTGAACCATCTTTTCCATTAGTAGTCAAGCACAAACCATTTGAACCATCCAGGGACTTCTAGTACTAGCTCAGGGGGATTTAACTAGGTAAGTGCTATTATTATCATACCACTGAATGAATGAACCTCAACAGTCATTTGGAGGGGAAGACACAGCAGCCTGTGCAAGTTGTGTGACTTGGCAAATTATGGCTTTCCTCTCTACTCCTTCTGGCGAGTGACATTTTTCAGAGAACCAAGAAGAATTTGCTCAATGACTCCCTGGACTCAGAGCAAGTCACCCACCTTGACTTGAAGAGCTCAGATTGGAGGGGTTTGCAGGGGGAAGTGCATGATTGTCCATGCCAACACCAGACCTGTTGTTACAAGGCATTTAGTTCATGAGTGGTGCTCAAATAATTTCTTTTAGAAGCATCAGCACAAGGCTGGTCTCTATGAGGTGGAGGTTAAAGATGTCCCAAATGTCCAACTCTTCCAAACTTCTGTACCAGTCCATCATCTCTAACATCAACTCCTCCTCCATTCAGTACTCTTTCCCCTGTCTTAGGGTCCTGTTAACATCTCATGACCTCATGAACTGCCAAGGGAATGATTCGCATGGTTATGGAGTCTGGAAAGTCTCAAATGTATGGATCAGAAGTTGGTCTGAAGGATTCTCTTCACATATATGGTTATGGGAGTGAATGAACCCAAATTAGCAGGTCAGACAACTGGCTGTTGTCTCAAGTGCCCTGGCCATTCACATATGTACCCTCAAGGAAACTAAGGGTGGTGACTTAAGTCACACCCTCTGTTCTGGTTACCTAGTCTCACTCTGACAAGAATATATACCACAAATAGCATGGCTTGAACAAACAGGAGTTTGTTCTCTTATAGTTCAGGAGGCTAGAAGTCTGAGTTCAAAGTGCCAGGCTCTAAGGGCTGTGTGAAAGCCCCTCAACCTTGGGCTTCAGCTCTGCCTCTTGCTCCCAGCCCACTGAAGCTAGAGGCATCTCTTCACTCAGGCAGCTACTGGCTGCTGAGGCTAACAAACCCAAGGTTGACAAATAAAATGGCACGGTCCTGATGTTACCAAACCACATGGCAGGCCATTGATTCAAGTCCATTGAAAGTCCCAGGATTGGCAGAGCATGACAAGCTGCTGAACAACAACTTGGCTATATGCAAGGTTCAAGCGTGCAATAAGCCAGACCATTCCCAAGGCTGTTTCTTATATACTGGAAGTAGATCACATACCCAAAGCAGCTACTCAGCTGCTCCAATAGAGTCCACCATGAAGTTAATTACCAGTCTCACAATGGGGAATAACTACATTCAGCTGCCCAGCCACTCAATCACACCCAGCCAAGTTGACAGACAAATTTAACCACCACACCCACCAGCAAGGCAGGACTCAAGATTCATCCCACCCTAATCCTACCCCATCAGTGCAACAGAAGATTCACCCCAAAATGGGACATAACCACAGGCATAAAGGCTAGGATTTATAGTACATCACAAATGGAAGATTGTAGCTAGAAGGGCCATATTAAATGATTCATTGTACTGCAAGTGGACTCTTGCCAGCTGAGGGTGGAACTATCCATTGATGATGCTACAGCTATGGGGCAGGTCAGTCCTGCTTGCACTCCATCTAGGAAGGCAAGGACTGTATCTAAGCTTATTATATGCACACCTGGACCTTTCAGAGATAAAGACCTTGGTGTCAGGTAGACAAGACATCAATGCTCCCCCTTCTCCAGCTGGGCTCAGCCCTCTGGCCTCTCCTTAGCCTGGACCAGAGGCTCTGCCTGTCCACCTGCCTGCCAGGTGTGATGCTTTCTTCTGCCCTTTGCCTCCTCCCTCCCCCAGATGCATCTCCACTACTGCCCCATATCTGCTGTCCTTCCCTTCCTCTGATTCTGGGGCAGATCTGGTTGGTCTGGAGGGGTCAGGGTGGGCATGGGGCAGAGGGAGGCAAGACCTCTTAATCACCAGCTTAAGGAGAATCTAAAGGGCATGCTCTTTCCTTATGCTGAAGAGGGAGTTGTGTTGAGGCAGGAAAGCAGGTTCTAAGTAATCTTTAAGCAAGAGGCCTAAAATGTTCTTTGGGTGCTGAGAAGGAACACAAATTGCCTAACAGCAACACCTGTCATTTATTAAGCAGCCAACCACTTATTGGCACAAATTATACATCATTTCATTCAATATTCCAGACACCTCCTTCTTCATAAGGTGAGTTGTAAGGATGAAATGGAAGGATGAAGCTGTACTCGAGTACCTGGAAAGAAAGTGTTTAGTTTATTGTTGGGGACATTGAGAGAAGCTGACAGCTACTTCTCTGCTGAAGTACAAACAGTGGTACACTTTGGAGCAGACCTTCCTTATTCTGGGAAGTGTCACTTGGTGGGAGTGGTGGGGGAGAGTTATGTTCTTCTTAGCTCTCCAGACACAAAGTGAGGAAACCTCAGTGAGCCTGAGAATGGTGTGACAGGGCTTCCTGTGGCCTGAGAAAAGGTTTTTCCTCTTGGTTTGCAGAGGGGGTCTTTGAGGCATTGGTGGGCAAATATGCACAAGGACTGTCTTAGTTCTCTAGTGCTGCTATAACAGAAATATCACAAATGGATGCCTTCAACAAACAGAATTTATTCTCTTATAGTCCAGGGGACCAGAAGTCTGAATTCAGAGTGCTGGCTCCAGGGGAAGACTAGGCTAAAATCTGAGTTCAGAGTACTGGTTCTAGGGGCTGGGTGGAGGACCTTCAACCCTGGGCTTCAACTCTGCCTTCTAGGTCCACTGGAGCAAGCTGGAGGCTTGCCCTGACTCACACAGCTACCAGCTTCTTGGAGGCTGATGAATCCAAGATTGGCAGGTAAAATGGAACAATCCCAAGATCAGCAGGCAACACAGCAGGACGCTGGTTCAAGTCTAGGTACTGGAGATGATGAATTGCAAACCAAATACAGAATCATTTCCATATATACTGAAAGCAGGTCACACCCCAAAGGCAACTCCCATTCAACTGATTAACTGCTTACTACAGATTCCACTATGGAGGTGTTTACACCACATCCAATCCCATCATGAGGAATAACCACATACAGCTACAAAGCCACTCAAAATCATGGCCTGGCTAAGTTGACACACAGCCTTAACTATCACAGAGACTAAGAATCCTCAGTATCATCTCTTATAGTTTGGAATAGTCCATTGTTAGAAAAGACATCAAGTGTCTATTCCACCCTCTGTGAGTGAAGGGAGGGTCTAAAATGATCTGGCTCAGCACTGAGTCTGGGATATTGGTAGAGAAGGCTCACTCTGCTTTCCCATGTGACTGAGACAAGAAGCCATTCTTGCTCTGACATGGTAGTTGTGCTTTGGGGCCAATGGTCAAGTGTGTGGCTGTGAGTTGAAGAAAGCTATAATCTTACAGCTAACACATGAAGATCATAGAAGTATAGGCTCCACAGAAACTGTTGATGAGGGACCACAGGGCTGTGAAGAACATGTTTTCAAAAGCAACACCTTGTGGTTGAAGCAGAAGCAGCAAGACCGATGGGTTGATGGGAACTATAGTTTGTTTCTTCCTACCATTGGAAGCAGGATTCTCCCCTTTGGACAGAGAAACAATCTGGGTTCATTTAGATAGGGGCAAGTAATGACAGAGATATCAGGCTCCCATTAAGTTGTACAAGTGAGTATTTGAGCAATTAACTGGAAACTAAGAGAATTATGACCAGTACTCCCAAATTAGTGAGGTGGGTGATTCTGGTTACTTGCATAGAGCTTGACTTGACTATCTCATTGACTTCTTCCAACAGCCCTGCAAAGTACTCATGATTATGTTTATTGAACATATGAGAGAGGGGTTCTGGCAAGATGGCAGACTAGGCAGAAAGACTGCACAGACCCTCTTCAACAAAGAAAAGGGAAACTAATTAACACAGACACAGAAGATAATCCTGGACCCCTGAGCCTTGAAGGGAAGGATATAGAAGTGGACTAAACCCCAACTAGCAGAAGAATTTGCGTG
>NW_006921942.1:2733997-2743766 GCF_000298275.1 Orycteropus afer afer | reverse complement strand
TAATAATAATAATAAATATATATGAGGGAACTGAAACCAAGAAGGCAAAAGCCTGTGAAAGTTCATTTAACTGTAAATATTGGACCTGGGATTGGGATTTACTTTTCCCAGTGCTCCCCAATGTAAGAGAAGTAACCTGAAGGCCAAGGAAGTTTCAGTAGTTTACCAGGTCCTAAACCACTGGACCAATGACTGCATCACAGAGCTCTATGCTAATGTTAGGAAGTCCAGGGCAGGCAGGAAGACCCTTCTAGTTGGAACAGGGGAGGGAGAAAGGGAGCTGGTTATTTCGGAAAAGAGTTATGTTGACAAATGTGAATAAAGAAAAATGATACCCAAGCCGTTTCCTGCTTCAGAATCTTTGCAAGGTTGTTCCCTCTGCCTGGGAAACTCTTCTCCCTGCTCTTTTCATAGTGTCTCTTTCTTATCCTTTGGATACCAACTAAATGGATAACACTGCGAAGAATGGGAATTCCAGAACACTTCAATGTGCTCATGAAGAACCTGAATGTAGACCAAGAGGCAGCCATTCAAACAGAACAAGGGGCTATTGTGTGTTTTAAAACCAGAAAAGGTGTGTGTCAGGGTTGTATCCTTTCTCCATTGTTATTCAATCTGCATGCTGAGCAAATAATCCAAGAAGCTGGACTACATGAAGAACCCACTATCAGAAATGGAGGAAGACTCATTAATAACCTGTGATATGCAGACAACACAATCTTTCTTGCTGAAAGCAAAGAGGACTTGAAGCATATACTGATGAAGACAGCTATATGGTTGTCTTACATAATATAGGTTACATCTCAATGTAGAGAAAAAAAATTCTCACAACTGGGTCAATAAGCAACATCATGATAAATAGAGAAAAGATTGAAGTTATCAAAAATTTCATTTTACTTGGATCCATAATCAACTCCTGTGGAAGAAACACTCAAGAAATCAAACCGCATATTGCACTGGGGAAATCTACTGCATAGATGGACACACAATCTTAACAGCGATGGGGAGGAGAATGAAACTACACCATGAATAATAATTGTATTTGACAGAGGTATTTCTACATAAGTATTTATGTATGCTGCAAATATATCCATGCATGCAATAGAGCAAACACTGGGCAAAATTATGAAAACTTCCTAGGCAGAATCAAACACCTTGAAGGGATAAGTCACTGGGTCTGGGGGCTCAGGACTGTAGTCTCAGGAGACATCAAGATCAATTGGCATAACTTAGTTCACAAAGACAATGTTTTACATCCTACTTTGTGAGTAGTGACTGAGGCCTTAAAAGCTTGTGAGGGGTCACCTAAGATATACTCATTGGTCTATCCCCATCCAGAGCAAAGAAGAATGAAGAAAATCAAAGATGCCTGCAAACAATTAGTCCAAAAGACTAACGGGCCTTGTGAACCCCAGCCTCCATAACCATGAACTGGAAGAACTAGATGGTACCCAGCTACCACTGCTGACCACACCAAAAGGGATCACAATAGGAAGTCCTGGATAGAGTGAGAGAGAAATGTGGAACAAAACTCAACATTTAAAAAATAATAATAATTAAAAAATAAAGACTAGTCTTACTGGTCTGATAGACACTGATGGAACTCCCAAGACTGTGGCTCTTAGACATCCTTCAAGCCTGGAACTGAACTCATACCCCATGGCTCAACTCTTAGCCAAACAACAGACAGGTCTATAAAGCAAACAATAACAACATGAAGGTATACACTCCCCAGAACAACCAACCATCTGAGATCAAAAGGGCAACAGTTACCCAGGGATAAACTCAGAAGGCAGAAAGGGATAGGAAAGAAGGATGAATAGAAACAGTAAACACAAACAGGAAGTGGGAAGAGTGCTGTTACATTGTGGGGATTTCCAATAAATGTCACGAATCAAAATGTGTACAAGTCGTTGAATAGAAAACAAATTTGCTCTGTAAACTGTCACTCAATTCACAATTAAAAAAAAAAAAAAAAACTCTGTAAAGTGTTTAAAAGGAAAGACATCATTTTGAGGACTAGGGTGTGCCTGACCCAAGCCATGGTATTTTCAATTGCCTCATATGCATGCAAAAGCTGGACAATAAATAAGGAAGACTGAAGAAGAATTGATGCATTTGAATTATGACGTTGGTGAAGAATATTTAATGTACCATGGACTGCCAGAACAAACAAATCTGTCTTGGAAGAAGAACAACCAGAATGCTCCTTGGAAGGGAGGATGGTGAGACTTTGTCTCATGTACTTTGGACATGTTATCAAGAGGGAATGGTCCCTGGAGAAGGACATCATGCTTGGTAAAGTAGAGGGCCAGTGAAAAAAAAGAAGACTCTCAATGAGATGGGCTGAAACATAGCAACGATTGTGAGGATGGAGCAGAATCAGGCAGTGTTTTGTTCTGCTGTACATAGTGTCACTGAGTCAGAAACAACTCATCATCACTTAACAACAACAGTAACAAATCCCACCTTAAACATCCCCTCCTCAAAAAGGCCACTTAGCCACAGAACCTACACTGGGTTTTGCCCTGTTGTTTTCAAAACATCAAAAACTATTCCTCTCTTTCTTAGAATTTATCATAATTTGTGATCTTATTATTCACATTTTAAAATTGCCTTTAGTCTGTCTCACTTAGGAGAATGTCTGCTCCATAAGGGGCAAGCACATGCCTGTCATGCTCCCATTGTTACCCAAGGCTCAGTGCAACACTGAGTGCAGAGTGGGAGCTCAATAAATATTTGCTGAATGAATAACTGAATAGATTAATAATGGGAACTTAAAAGTATATCTCCTTTGGATGAAGTGAAAAATATAGAGATGGTTACAAAGGAGACAAGACGATTCAGGAATACACAGGCCCTGTCTCCCCAACTCTGAAGGGCTATCTAGATCAAAGGAGGACAATGGTGATTCAGCAGGAGAATTCTCTCCTTCCATGCAGGAGACCTGAGTTCAACTCCCAGTCAATTAATCTCAAGCATAGCCACCACCTGTCGGTCAGTGGTGACTTCTATGTTGCTATGATGCAAGGTTTCAGTGGAGCTTCAGACTAAGACAAACTAAGAAGAAAGGCCTGGTGATCTACTTGTGAAAATCAATGAAAACTCTATGGATTACCATGGTTCAACAATGTTATGCATCAGGCCAAAAGAGATGTCACTTAACAAAAGCACTGAACTGTCCAAGGTTAGGAGAAACTGGACTCCTTAAGAAGTGATGTGTTCTCTGCCCCCATAGGTATTAGCAGAACCTGGACTATCTCTTGGGCAGGTACAGAGAAGTTTCCAGCACTGGGTAGAAGCCTTCCAGGCCTGGGTCAAGGTTGCTCAGAGCAGAGGAGGCAAGGGACTCCAAGGAGGAAAGGAGACTGCAGGGATTCCTGGGGGATTATCAGGAACAGGGATCTTTAGGCACAGATGTGGTCTGTCTGCCGAAACTTGCTCATAGCCGTTTCCTGACTTCCTAGCCAGATAATTGCAAACAAAATAGACTGGGGTTGGGCAGCAGCTACACTATAGCTTTCTATAGTGAGGGGATCTTGGGTGGAGCACACAGGAGCAGGCACCAGGGCCCTGAGTCATGGAGGGAAACAGTTGCACTCACTTGGCTGAGACTCTGGCACACAGCACCTTTTGAAGTGATCATGGACAAGACACTGCCCATGTCTGGCCTCAGACTCCCCATCAGCAGACTGAGAACCTGCTATTCATCCACACTGCACCTAGCCAGCATTGGAGAGGAGACATCCACACTGCCTTCTGGGTAGCTGCATGCAACCATACTAACACTGACTCTCACTCTAAGGTCCAGACTAAGAGAGTTCAGCTGCTTCTGGAGAGGAAGTTGGAGACAGGATTTCAAACAGGTTTGTTCTGGTTCCACTCTCTGTGGAGAATTTGCATTTCTACTCCAGATATACTTAATCAGCCCCATGTGGAGAGATCCAAGCTCTAAACTCTCTCTGCTATGATTGGGAAACCCTGCCCACCTGGAGGGAGTTAGAAAGCGGCCAAAAAGGGCCTAGCCTAAGTAACTGCATGGAGTTACTAACCTGAGTTTCTTGGGTGAAACTCAGGTGAGCTTGTGTATCTGTGTGGTACATGCATGTGCATCACATGTATGTGTGTTTGTACACGTGAATCTCTACACGAGTGTGTATGTTTTTAATTATATCTAATCACTGCTCATATGTGCATATGCAAGGAGTCCTGGTGGCACAGTGGTTTACACACTCAACAGCTAGCAAAAAGGTGGGTGGTTCAAACCCACCAGCCACTCCATAGGAGAAAGATGTGGCAGTCTGCTTCCATAAAGATTACAACCTTGGAAACCCTATGGGACAGTTTTATACTGTCTTAAAGGGTTGCTGTGAGTTGGAATCCACCCAGCAATGGGTTTATGTACATATGCATGTTTGTGCACATATGTGTGTGATCGTGTGCTTCTGGGTATACATAGGAGTACTCCTGCTTGTATGGAAATGTTCATTCATTCCACAAATAGTTATAGAGGGCCCACTGTGTGTCATGTGCTGGTCTAGGTGCTGAGAATATAGAGATGAACAAGAAATTCAAAGTCACTTTCCTCATGCAACTCACATGGAGTGAAGGAGACAGGTGATACAGTGATACGTGGATACATGAGTGAATTAATAAGTTAATAAATAATAATCTCAAACAGTGGTCACTGCAGTGAAGGGGAAACAAAGCAGGGTAATTAGAAAGTGACTTGGGAAGGACAACTTTATATAAAAAGGTCAGAAAAAACTGCTTCAAAATGCAGAATTTCAGGCCTCACCTTAGACTTCCTGAATCTTCATTTTAATACAGTACCTCAGATGACTCATATGCACATTAAAAATTGAGAAGACTTAGGTTAAAATATATTAATATATTCATGACATGGAGGAGAAAACACAGGTAAATGCTACAGGAGCCCCTTCTGCTGGTGGTTATGAGATCATAGTCATATTTATTAATTTATTCCTTCCCAGTGAGGATTCTTTACCTAGTAAGATCATCCCAACTGTCATTCTTGATGGATCTGAGATCTTGGAGGTCCTGCTCATCTAGAGCTATGATGTCGTTGTTGTTGTTAGGTGTCTTTGAGTCAATTCCACCTCATAGCAACCCTATATACAACAGAACAAAATGCCACACTGTCCTCACAGGCCTTGCCCTGCTTCAGCTACTGTGTCAGTCCATTTTATTGAGAGTCTTCCCCTTCCTCCCTGACCCTCCACTTTACCAAGCATGGTATCCTTCTCCAGGGCCTGGACCCTTCTGATAACATGACCAAAGTACAATAGATGAAGTCTGGCCATTCTCACTTCTGTGGAGCATTCTGGCTGTACTTCTTCAAAGACAGGTTTGTTCATTCTTCTGGCAGTCCATGGTATTTTCAATATTCTTTGCCAACACCATAATTCAAAGGCATCAATTTTTCTTCAATCTTACTTACTTATTGTCCAGCTTTCACAGGCATATGTGCCTGTTAAAAAAAAAAATACGATGGCACAGCATTGTCTTCAAAGTGAAATCTCAGCTCTTTAACACCTTAAAGAGGCGGTTTGCCTCAGATTTGCCCAATGCACTATATCGTTTGATTTCTTGCCTGCTGCTTCCATGGACATTGATTGTGGATCCAAGTGAAATGAAATCTTTGACAACTTCAATCTTTTCTTCATTTATCATGATGTTCCTTGTTGGCCCAGTTTCAGTAAGCAAGGTTGTATCATCTGCATATCTCAGGTTGTAAATAAGTCTTCCTCCAATACTGATGTTAAGTTGTTCTTCATGTACTCCAGCTTCTTGGATTATTTGCTCATTGTACAGATTGAATAAGTAAGGTGAAAGGATACCTTTCATGATTTTAAACCACACAGCATCCCCTTGTTCTGTTTGAACAATTGCCTCTTGGTCTATGTACAGGTTCTGCAAGAGTACAATTAAGTGTTCTGGAATTCCCATTCTTCACAGTGTTATCCATAATTTGTTATGATCCACACAGTCAAATGTCATTGCATAATCAATGAAACACAGGTCATCATCTTTCTGGTATTCTCTGGTTTCAGCTAAGATCCATCTGATATCAGCCATGATATCCCTCATTCCATGTCCTCTTCTGAATCTGGCTTGAATTTCTGTAAGTTCCCAGTTGATGTACTGCTACAACCATTTTTGAATGATTTTCAGCATATGATATTGCATATTGTATATGATATTGTTCAATAATTTCTGTATTCTGTTGGATAACCTTTCTTTGGAATGGGCACAAATATCAATCTCTTCCAGTCAGTTGGCCAGGTAGCTGTCTTCCAAATTTGTTAGCATAAATGAATAAGCACCTCCAGCGCTGAATCCATTTGATGAAACATCTCAATGGATATTCCATCAGTTCCAGGAGCCTTATTTTTCACCACTTCCTTTAATACAACTTGGACTTCTTCCTTCAATACCATTGGTTCTTGATCAATGAAATGTTTCCTTCTGAAATGTTTGAACACTGACCATTTCTTTTTGGTACAGTGCCTCTATACATTCCTTCCATCTTCTTTTGAGCTATGATAGTCTTCAATTGACTTTTTGCCTAAGGTAGTTGCTATCTCTATTCCTTGCACCCCTTAAGTATCAGAAGGCCAATTTCCTCTTGATAGTTAGAATCAACAGCTCTGGTCAAATCATAATTGTCCTTTGCTGCTTGTTCTCCCAGTGACATAGGATTTTTAAATGGCCAACTGGCATTCTCAACTTCTAGTTTCATATAAAGATTCTTACATCTCCTGGTAGAAAAGTTCTTTCCTAGGTAGGGTACTAACACTTCTAAATCCCAAGGGTTGCAAGATGGTCATTAGATGGAGTTGGAAGAGGCACCTCTCCTGTTTCTCCTCCTTGGTTCCCCTAGGCATGTTTCTAGCTTTTAACCAGATAGCTGTTTAAGAGTGTATATGGCATTCTTTGAATGGAATCCCTACCTCACAGTACTTTTTTTCCCCCATCTGTCTCTAGAAGCAAGTTTTTCATCAATTCATTCGTAATTATGTAAATTTAGCATCTGAGCAATGGGATACTTGGTATAACCAATGAATCTAAATGGCTTTAGTCCATTGACTGACTTCTCTCTGTGTAAAATTAATTCCTCGGTCTAAAGAAATGTTGTATAGGATACCATGGCAGTGGATAAGGCATGCAAATGGTGCTGCTGGGAGAACTGTGCAGCCAGTGAAAGCAAATCTAAATCCAGAATAAATGGCTATTCCAATGAGGACAAGTTACTGCCCCCTTCCATGAACAAGGGAGTACAATGTCATCTATTCACCTTCTAATGACACCCTTTGCCACTTTGTCCACTGAGTCCATTGAGCAAACACTGAGGTAGCCATGGAAAGAGACTAGTGGGCTTCTATAGGGCAGATCGTCTTGTCCATCTGTTTATTAAGATCCTCCCTTCCAGGGTCATCAGGAGCTTTTAATGAGTATTCTCTGGGATATAAATATTATGATGCTAGGTCCATTCTTAGAGTCCAATCACAGTTCTCTTCCATAAGTTTTTTTTTTTTTTTTTTTTTTTTTTTTATCTTTTATCAGTTCTTCAATCTTGTGCCTCCAAAGTTTCAGTCCAAAGTTTTGGTTCACCTAGCCACATCTTGGGAACTCTGGTAGTGTAGGGCCTAAGGCACTTGACTGCTAACCAGAAGGCTGGCAGTTCAAACCCACCAGCCATTCCTCAGAAGGAAGATAGGGCAATCTACTTCCGTAGTGATACTGCCTCAGAAACCCAAGGAGGAGTCGCTATGAGTCAAGTCCAACTCGACAGCACATAACAACAACAGCCACATCTTTAACCACTCAACATGAATCACTGTAGAACCTAGGCCTTCTCTTCTTCCAGACAAAGACAATGAGATATACCACTCAAAGTACTGGCCACTGGGAAGATTTTCCTTATTCTGTTCTTCAGATACCTCTAAATGGGGTTGTAATATTATGGCATCTCCCATCTACCTAGTGCCAGAGCGACTAGTAAAGCAGGCTCACAATTTTTTTTTTCTCTCTCAATCAGTTGACTCCAGGGAACTCCCATGAGAGCATAAATGTATGCTGAGAAAGATAGATCATGCTGAAAGTGTGAGTCACCGGACCTTGCAACAGACCTGTGTTTTCAGACCTGCTCAGGTCCAGGCCCATGCATACCATTTCCACTTGATGAAGGAGTGTTATTGGACATGCTCAATTTAGTGGGTAGGTGGATGAGATAACATGGCGGGCATCTTGGATTGAATAATTACCTTGTATTTCGTGGTCAGGTGTTTAGCCTCTGACAGTGCCAAGGGGCAAGCCAGGAACTGTTTCTCAAAAGGTAAAAAGTTATTTGCCAAAGAAGGTGTGGCTTTGCACCAAAAACCAAGGAATACCTGTACTGTGATTCTCCTATTTGGTCTTGCCAAAGGCTCCATACAGTATCACAGTGTGTCACAGACACTTCAAGCATTGTTGAATTTAATGTATTATAAGAACTTGGCTTAAAATCTTAACCAGCTCTGACCTCATTCAAAGCCAGGAGCTTTTTTGATCACTCAGGAGATTACTGGGAGTAGCACAGACAAATAGGGTAGAAGTTACCTCTAAATCTAAGTGAGTCCATCAAGTGATGTACCTCTTTCTAAGTGATTGGGGATGCAATCAACCTGCTTTACATTTTGAAGGAGATATCCTGAATTCCAGGACCATCAATTTCCAAGAAACTTAACTTGTCTCCCTATATTTTCACAGGCTATTTCTTCCTCCCTCTGAAACACATTTGTATTCCAAAGTACCTGCCATTTTATGTAAAACTATTAGCATAATTCACCAGCATACTAGGCCAGTGTGATGTCCTACCAAATGATGACATGATCAAGGTCTCCATGCATGGCATAGAGATGAAGAGTTGACATAGTCCTGAAATGACATGGGTGTTGTCCCTGCCATGAGAAGTCAAAGTATTGCTGATGTTCTCTGATTATTAGGACAGAGGAGGGGAAAATATTCTCTGGGCATCAGGTCTGCATTGATTTGTTCCAGTCACAAGACACATTTGGGACACTGTAGAATTGTAATTGAAATGAGCACCTGGCAAATTACAATAATTCATTTTCATTTGTTAAGACTCATCCATCTTATACACTAGTCAAGCTAGAAATTTAAATGGAGTAGGAGTCACCACCCTGGCATCTTTCTTTGATAGTAGCTTTAATTTCTGTGATTCCTCCAAAAATGTGTTATTGCTCTTGATTTGTTATTTTGATAGTGGATTGAGATCCTATAATAGGATAGGCTTGCATCTGGTGTATCCTTGCTCCATGGATCAGGGAGCCAATGTAGTAAATCTGCCAATCTTGAGGATATCTCTTCTAACTACACATTTAGGACCTGATGAAGTCACCATCGCTAGCACTACCATGGCACAGACCCAGATCAACATTCCATTGATCATATGATCTCTATAAACCCATACTTTAATTGGTAAATCTCAGAAGTACTCTGGATTTTTAGGAATTAGCATTAGTTCAGGACTAGGGTCTAATAATTCTTTTAAGATATATGGCCTTTGTAAGTATACAGTTACTCTGAAACATGGTCACAGGACCATTTGTGGAAAGCTAAGAAATGCATCAGGGACTTACACTGTGATAGTATTGACTAGGAAGCAGTGGTGATTCAATGGTAGACATCTCACTATCCATGAAGGAGACTCTGGTTTGACTTCCAGCCAATGCACAGCCACCAC
>NW_006921942.1:2728209-2732317 GCF_000298275.1 Orycteropus afer afer | reverse complement strand
TCATGAGGAACCTGTACATAGACCAGGAGGCTGTCATTCAAACAGAACAAGGAGACAGTGCATGGCTTAAAATCAAGAAGGTAGTGCATCAGGGTTGTATCCTTTCACCATACTTACTCAATCTGTATGCTGAGCAGATAATCAGAGAAGCTGGACTATATGAAGAACATGGCATCAGGATTAGAGGAAGAATCATTGACAACCTGCAATATGTTGACAACACAACTTTGCTTGCTGAAAGTGAGGATGACTTGAAGCACTTACTGTGAAGATTGAAGAATACAGTCTGCAGTATTGATTACATCTCAATATAAAGAAAACAAAAATCCTTACAACTGGACCTATAAGCAGCATCATAATAAATGGAGAAAAGATTGAAGTTGTCAAAGTCTTCACATTCCTGGGTTCTATAACTGACAGCAATGGAAGTAGCAGTCAGGACATTAGACGACCTATGTTGTTTGTTGTTGTTGTTATGTGCCATCGAGCCGGACCTGACTCATAGCGACCCCTCCTTGGGTTTCCGAGGCAGTATCACTACGGAAGTAGGTTGCCCCATCTTCCTTCTGAGGAGTAGCTGGTGGGTTTGAACCGCCAGCCTGCTGGTTAGCAGTCAAGTGCCTTAGGCACTACACTACCAGAGCTCCTTAAATGACCTATAACTCTGGGCAAATCAGCTGCAAAGGACCTCTTTCAAATGCTGAAGAGCAGGGATGTCTCCTTGAGGACTAAGGTGCACCTGACATAAGCCATGGTATTTTCAATTACCTCATATTCATGTGAGAGCTGGATAATGAATAAGGAAGACCGAAGAAAAGTTGATGCTTTTGAGTTGTGGTGCTGGCGAAGAATTTTGAAAGTACCATGGACTGCTGAAAGATCTAACAAATCTGTCCTGGAGGAAATGCAGCCAGAATGCTCCTTGGAAGAGAGAATGGCCAGACTTCCTCTCAACTACTTTGGTCATATTATCAGAAGGGACCATTCCCTGGAGAAGGATGTCATGCTTGGTAAGATGGAGGGTTGATGAAAGAGGGGATGGCCCTCAATGAGATGGATTGACACAGTAGCTGCAGCGGTGGGCTCAAGTATAGCTGGCGTGAGACCAGGCAGTATTTTGTTCTGCTGTGCATAGGGTTGCTATGAGTTGAAGACGACTCGACGGCACCGAACAACAACTGTTCCCTATAAAGGACACCAGGTCCACTTCTTCACCTCTGACCTTTAGGTGCTACCACATAGCCTCTGTCATGCCACTATCCCCTCCTTTCCACTGAAATCAGGAATCCATTCAACTATGGCAGCTTCCACCAGCATGCCTGGCCCACCAAAACAGCCATTACAGGGCTTTTTCAAAGAAGTTGGTACTCTCCTCAACAATGTATTTTTTTCAAGGCCTTGATGAAGGGAATATCCTCTGGGCTCTCTAAGGGGTCAGATTTTGGGGTGGGAGGCTACTTCTTTCTTCTGAATTTCTTATGTCAAGACATTTCTCTCAGCTATCAAACCAAGGCATTGAATCCAGAGCTCAGACAGCTAGAAATTCATCCAGATCTTAAATGATATTCCTCCTGAGAGTTCATCCCCACATGTATTCCCCAGAATTTAATCAATACAAATCAATAAAAAATTATCACTCCTTCAGTGAGTAAACCTTCTCCAAATTTTGACTGTTGAATTGGCCCTCAGAAACATGCTGAAATTTGATCTAGGCTGGAGGGAGGATGAGGACAGTCGATGTATCTTGCAAGATAACACCCTCTGGCAAGGAATTGTAGGAACTTGAAGTAAGGTAGTGACAGCCTCTTGCAAGTGGAGAGGGCTTCAGCCAGGAGGGGTCAATCTGTGAGGCTTGGGAGTCTTGATCTCTGGGTCTACCATTTGCTTGTACATTCCATTCTTATTCTCAAATCTCACCCTTACTGGGTTAATTCCTTAAATTTTAAGTACCTGGCAAAGGTGGTGAATTCAACGAGTATTATTACTCAGCAACTCACAAGATCAAGGCAAGCATCTGATTTTTGGCTGTTTCAGCCTGACACCTCTAAGAGATAAGATTCTTTTCCCCTCATGACTTGAACTGTTTGAGAAGAGCCCTAAGCTCTCAGTTACTAACTGAAAGGTCAGTGGTTTGAACCCACCAGCTGCTCTGCAGGAGAAAAATGTGACAGTCTGATTCTGTAAAGATTTACAACCATGTAAACCCTATAGGGCAGTTCTACTCTATCCTATAGAGTTGCTGTGAGTCAGAATCCGCTCAACAGCAACAGGTTTGGGTTTTCTGGTATTATTATTATTTTTTATTAATGCAATGTTATTGAAAACAACACAACTTTGCTTGCTGAAAGTGAGAATGACTTGAAGAACTTATTGATAAGGATTAAAGACTACAGTCTGCAGTATGGAATACACCTCAGCATAAAAAAAACAAAACTCCTCACAATTGGTCCAATAAACAGCTTCATGGTGGATAGAGAAAAGATTGAAGTTGTCAAGGATTTCACAATACTTGGTTCTACGAGCAACATCAATGGAAGCAGCAGTCAGGACATCAGACGTTGTATTGCATTGGGCAAATCTGCTGCAAAAGACCTCTTTCAAATGATGAAGAGCAAAAGTTGTCTCCTTGAAGACTATGGTGCGCCTAACACAAGCCATGGTATTTTTAATCACCTCTTATGCATGTGAGAGATGGACAATGAATAAGGAAGACTGAAGCAGACTTGATGCTTTGGGGTTGTGGTGTTGGAGACGAATGCTAAGAGTACCATGGTCTGCTAAAAGGACTAACAGATCTGTTCTGGAAGAAGTGCAGCCAGAATGCTCCTTGGAAGTGAAAATGGTCAGATTTCGTCTCACCTACTTTGGTCATGTTGTCAGAAGTAACCATTCCTGGAGAAGGATAACATGCTTGATGAAGTGGAGAGTCAATGAAGAAAGGGATGATCCTCAATGAGATGGATAGACACAGTGGCTGCAACGATGGGCTCAGGTATAGCAAGGATCATGAGGCTTGCAGAGGACCAGGCAATGTTTCATTCTGCCATGCATAAGGTCGCTGTGAGTCAGAGAGGACTCGATGGTGCCTAACAAAACAACAACTAAAAACAGACATTCTAAAAACAGACAGTCCTTGAATTCTTCCTGCCTTTTATTCTGTTCTATGATACCAGCTGTTCGGGTCCTGAAGTCTTGCCTTCAATGGGCATTTCATTTTCAGTGAACACAAAACCAGTTGCCATGGAGTCAATTCTGACTCATAGCCACCCCATGTGCATCAGAGTAGAACTGTGCTCCATAGGGTTTTCAGTGGCTGATTTTCCAGAAGTAGATCACCAGGCCTTTCTTCCAAGGTGCCCCTGGGTGGACTCAAACCTCCAACCTTTTGGTTAGCAGTCAAGCACATTATCTGTTTGCACTACCTAGTGACCACAAGAGATACTTTAATTAGCTATTTCAGTACATATTGGTACTGTACGTGGTACTGAAATTTCAGTACCACGTACAGTACCAATAATAGCTAGTGTTAAGGGCCCCATCCTTAACACTAGCTGTTATTTCCCTGTCTTCAGCCTTAACTAGGTCACTAACCAATTCCAGATTCTCCTGATTACCTGAGGGTCTTTGCCTAGACCCCCATTATGGCACTGTTATCTGTACTAATCAGATTCTTGTTTACAAGCAACAAAAAGAAACTCTGGTTAATTTAACACCAAAAATAAATTTATTGGACAGGCATCAGGAAGTTCATGGAACCCCTGTAGATGCAGAAGGATCAAGCTCAGGGAGATACAAGACCCTGGACCCAGGAGCTGCCTCTGGTGCTGTGCCTCCTGGCTTCTTTTTTTACCACAAATAATCCCTTACTGACTCTGAGCCTTAAGTCAGACTTTTTGCCATGGAGTCTATCTCCATCTATTCCTGTGCAGGCAGGAAACAGGGGAAATATGTAGTGAGTTACTCTTTATTATGGGCTTTGTAGGGTCATAGAAAGGAGCCCTTGTAATGCAACAATTAAGAACTTGGATGCTAAATGAAAGTTTGGCTGTTTAAACTCACCCAGCAGCTCTGCAGGAGAAAGACCTGGTAATCTGCTCCCTTAAAGATT
>NW_006921942.1:2725960-2727168 GCF_000298275.1 Orycteropus afer afer | reverse complement strand
TTGAGTGATCGGTCATGGGAGAGCAGAACGGCAGTGTTTGCACAAGGAGACAGCTCAGGGGGCAGGAGTGCATGGTAGAAAAGGACACAGGGAAGAGGTAACTATGCGGAGGAAGTGGGAAGAGAGCTGTTACATTGTGCAGAATTGCAGTCAATGTCATGAAACAAATGTGTATGAACTGCTGTACGGAAAATGAATTTGCTCTGTGAACTTTCACCTAAATCACAATAAAAATTTTAAAAGAAAGTACTATAGGCTAAAAAATAGTTGCTGAATAAATGAATAAGCTAAGGGATTAAGAAGTTGATGAAGGGTAGAATTGCACAGTTGTATACTTAAAAAAGTTGAATTTGCAAAAGTTGAATTATAGATATATTTATAATAACCAAAAAGAAAGAAAAAGGACTTGGAGTTGGGGCTATTTACGTGCAACCAAACACCTCATGGGATTTGGTTACTTGGTTTGGAGTTTTAGGGTCAGGGTTTCATGGGACATCCCAGTTAATTGGCCTAATAATGTGTTTAGTGTTCCTGTTCTACCTCCTACTTCATTGTGTAGTGCCTGGGGGCTTAACAGCTTGCAAGCAGCCAACCAAGGCACAACAATTAGTCTCTATTACCTGGAGCAACAGAGAAAGAAGGAGAGTCCTGAATAAGAGAAGAATAAGGACTATGTGGCTAATTGCTTCCATGATCAACTGCCTCATTTGCTACGTGACCAGAACTTGCTACCATTACTGAACATTTTGATTAAAGATTCCATAGAAGAGGACTTCTGATAAGATGGAGGAATAGGTAGACAAGTGACACAGACCCTCCTCAACAAAGAAAAAAGAAACCAATTGACAGAGATACAGAAGATAATCCTGGAGCCCTGAGCTTTGAAAGGAACTATACAGAAGTGGATTAGGCACCAAGTAGTAGAAAAACCTGAGCGAAAACAGTGAGTACAGAGATGGTAGGAGCTGTGGGCTGTCAGCTACTCTGACAGGACCAACAGCCTGAATATTTCCATGTGGTATTGGAACCTGAGAATTGACCTAAAGATCAGCCATAGTCACCAAGGACTGCAGGGACAACTGCACTGGTGGCCTATGACTAGGAAGGGAAACAGCAAGGAGGGAGACAACCTGAGCTGTGGACTTTCCACTGTCTGGAGGGTGCAGCCATTTTGATTGTTTACATGTGGCAGCCATTTTGGATATTTA
>NW_006921942.1:2633482-2717789 GCF_000298275.1 Orycteropus afer afer | reverse complement strand
ATCTACTTCCGTAGTGATACTGCCTAGGAAACCCAAGGAGGGGTCGCTATGAGTCGGGGCTGACTCGACGGCACACAACAACAACAACAACAACAACTCCAAGAGAAAGAGACCTGGTGAGCTGTTTCCATAAATATTGCAGACTTTAGGACAACTGGTATCAGTAATAATGGAGAAACCAACTCAGGAGCTAATAAGCTCCCTGGCAGCAGAAATATGCATAGACTTGACAAGGAAGGGACTACCATTTCACTCATTTGGGGGCCCCAAAGGATTTTGGGAGGAGAATGTCAGTCCCAGTTCCCCACCCTGCCTTCTCTAGGCTCCCTTCTCCCCTGAGCCTGAACGCCCGCTCTGTCCAGCCACATATGTGATTCACAGGCTATGCTGGCTCCCACCTTTGCTCACGCTGTCCCTCCCATTCCACCTGGAATGCCTTTTCCATGCCACTCTCCTCCAAGAAATGTCCCTGGACCAGCCTTGTGGGAATGGTCCAACTACTCTGACCTCGTGTAGCATAGCCCCTTAGTGCTATGATGAGGAAACAGACTCAAAGAGGGCATGATGTGCCCAGAACGAGACAGAATTTAAAAAAAAAAAAAAACACCATCAAGTTGATTCCTACTTATAGGGACCCAATAAAGCAGACTAGAACTGCCCCATGGAGTTTACAAGGCTGTAAATGTTTATAGAAGCAGACTGCTTCATCTTTCTCCCCTGGAGCAGCTGGTGGGTTCAAAAGGCTGGTTAGCAACCAAATGTTTTAACCACTGCAACACCAGAGCTCTTTCAGAAGAGTCAAAATTCCTGAATCTCAGATTGAGGTTCTTTCCACAATCTGAACTCATTAACCAACAATCAGCCTAGGTATCATCGTGTGTAAAACCCAGGACACAGAATAAGGGTCATAGAGGATTCTAGGGGAGCTCAGTCAAAATTATCAAGCATTTATCTTGATCTAGATTCTATACAAGGGCTGGGGATACTGTGGCACCCAGATGCTGACACAACCCTGCCCTCAAGGATCTTGAAGTCTACTGGGGCAGAGGACCCTCCAGAGATCACCCCAAGGTATGTTCAATTATCAACCAAGCAATGGGCCCAAAGAATAGGCCCCAGGCTAGTGGGAGCTTAGTGTAAACACATTAGTGAAGGCTGGGGCCCCGAGATAAGGAGGTGGGGTGGGGAAGAAAATTCCAGACATAGGGAATGGTGTATGCAAAGGCCAGCAAGAGAGGCTTAGGACGGCTGGAGCTCAAAGTGAGGGGACAGTGCCTAAAGTTGAAAGGGAGGTCCACAGGGCCCAGAGGATGCAGGGCCTCCAACCAAGACATTTGGTTGGTATCCTAAAAGCATGGGCAAGCCACAGCAGGATTTTTCAGCCAGGAAGCAGTGCATGTCTGATGAAGGCTACTGGCTGCAGGATGGAGAGTGGTTTGGGAGGGAATGAGGGTGAATTGGGACCTGCTCTGGGTAATGGCTGTGTGAACCAGCATAGTGCCTATGGGAGTCAAAGGAGAAGACACCAGGGGTGCAAGAGAATGGAGTCTCTTAGGCAGGTGGAAGGCTGGGAAGTGGGTGAGAGGGAGTTAAGTAAGCCATCCGTCCCCCACTTTCCAGCTTTGTACAATGAGGGTGGGGCAACCAGTGAAATGGGGACACTCTGTGTGTGGGTGCAGGGGAGATAAGCTGAGTTTGAGATGCTTTGTGATAGTGCTGCTCAGAGGAGCTGGGGACCTACAGGTGAAGGGGGAAATGAAACTCAATCCAGAAACTCAACGCCTGTGGGAGGCGCAGGCATGAGGCACCTACTGTGAGCTGCACCTGCTCTGTGAGCTGCACCTGCTCTGTGAGCTCTTTGAACAGTGCAGGTGTTACCGCTTCCATTTTCCAGAAGAGGAAACTGAGGCTCAGACTATGGAAAATAGTTTTTCCAGGATGAGGACATAGCAGAACCAGGATTGGAACTTGATTGGTCAACTCCTGAGGCCATCTCTGCACTTTCCCCACTTGAAGCTCACCCAGGATGCCTCACCAGACTGTGCCTGGACCACAGAAGAAAACAGGGGTCTGCGCATATTGTGCAGATGGGGCTGTAGGGACCTCACGAGCATTGTGATGGGCTTCTGGTGGGAAGCACTGGGATCCCCTGCAGAGGATTAGTTCCCCAGGTAAGAAAGGGCATGGAAGGTAGCCCTGAGATGAGCATAGCCCTGCTCCTAAGAGTCTGGGCCACTGACCTCCCAGCCCCTCTGTCCATCACACAAACAGGTACTGGTACCAACTTTGTGCCAAGCACTCTGCTGGGCATTTATACTCTAGAGAGGTGATACTTTCTGTCCCATTTCACAGTTGGGGAAACTGAGGCCCAGAGAGAGGATGTTGTTGTTGTTATGTGCCGTCGAGTCAAACCCGACTCATAGCGACCCCTCCTTGGGTTTCCGAGGCAGTATCACTACGGAAGTAGGATTGCCCAACCTTCCTTCCGAGGAGTGGCTGGTGGGTTTGAACCACCAGCCGTCTGGTTAGCAGGCAAGTGTCTTAGCCACTATGCTACCAGAGCTCCCAAAGAGAGGATAGTCACAGGTAAGTTAGTGGCAGAGTAGAAAAAGGAACCCAGGCGTGTCTGGCTCTAGAATCTGAGCTCACCTTCTCCAAAAGCTAGAAGAGTTTCAGTGAGCAGCTGATGGAGGGAGTCAGGAAAAGGCCCTGGACTTCAGGAGTGGGGCAGACTCACCACCAGGCCCTCCCTCATCATCCCCCACCATGACCCTCTTATAGGGCTCTGGGCCTCTGGGGAACAGGCCTGAGGGGAGAGGGATAAGAAAAGAAAAGAGGTGGGAAGATTATCTAGGAAGTTTGGAGAGCTTTTCAGTCAACTGAGGGTGTGCATTGGCATTTCTTAACCTCTTCAGCCCTTCATCTCCACCTGGTTAATGGGAGAGAGGAGGCTGGCAGAAGCCTCTCATCCCCAACTTTCTTGGAGAAAGATGTGGGCCCCAGAAGATCTAGCAGGGTGGTGTTGGCTGGTCACATCTGGGCTGTTGTGCCCAGGTCTCCTTCTGTCATGAGTCCCTGGGGTGGTACAAATGGCCAACAGGCTTGGCTGCTATCGAAAAGGTTGGAGGTTGGGGTTCACTCAGATGCACATGGGAAGAAAGGCCTGGCAATCAACTTCCAAATAATCAGTCACTGAAAACCCCGTGGAACACAGTTCTCCTCTGACACATGGCGTAGTCACATGTCAGGGTACACTTTATGACTACTGGCCAGAGTGCCCCAACTCTGGCCAGTGGTGGACCCTTGGTCATTTGTTCAGAAAAGACAAGAATAAAGGACCCTGAAACCCAGCAGACAGTGGCCCTCTTTGGCAGGGAGGGAATGGGAATTCTGTGGTCCATGGAAGGACTCCAGCCTGGAGAAGCCAAGCCTGGGAAAAGGGTGAATCCTTGAATCCTTGTCCTATGAATCTTTGTATCTTGGAGACAAGGCAGGAACCGCTGGCTGTGTAGAAGCCTGTGGTGCCTACAGAATGCAGAGAATGGTAGGAAGTGGGCAGGGCTTCCAGGGCCAGATGCAGTGTGGGTGGAGTGAGGCTCTAGTGGACCAGGGGCTAGGCAGAACAAGAAGTGCTCCAGGCAGCAGGGCAGGCCGGTGAGCAGAAGTCCGGCCAGGTGGCCCCAGAGAGTCTGCTCAGCCCTGAGACAAGTGTGGAGGTAAAAAGAAGGAGCTCTGATGACATAGTAGTTAAATATTCAGCTGCTAACTGAAAGGCCAGCAGTTTGAACCCACCAGTCGCTTCATGGGAGAAAGAAGTGGCAGTCTGCTTCTGTAAAGATTTACAGCCTTGGAAACCCTATGGAGCAGTTTTGCTCTGTCATAAAGTGTCACTATGAGTCAGAATCAACTCGGTGGCAATGGCTTTGGTGTTTGTTTTTTGTTTGTTTGTTGATTTAAGGCAAAAACTTGACTCTGGAGCAGAAAGGGAAGCAGACACCCACTTGTCAGACCTGGTTGCTAAGGTCTGATCCTATCACGAGGGATTCAGTATGGTGTTGTGATTGAAAACACAGGCTTCAGAGTTCACAAGGATGGACTTGAGTTTGAATCTTGATCATTTCTCCCTGTGTGACCTTGGGTAAATCCTTTCTCCTTTGAGCTTCAGTTTTCTCCTCTGTAAAATGGAGATGCTGTAAAATACAGTACTTCCCCCCGTGACATTGCTATGAAGCATAAATGAGACCACACAGGTGATGCATGGTGCCTGGCACAAACTAAGTGTTCAATAAATGGATGAGGTCCTTCATGAGGAACGAAGCAGGAATTCAGATGTCAGGGTCAGCTTGGCTGATGTCCATGTCCCCCTGAGCCACTGACCCAGAGTCCCCCACTATTATTAGCGATTAGCTTCCTAAGAATGCCATTTTAACGAAATACCACAAACTAGGTGACTTGTAAGAACAGAAATCCATGGTTTCACAGTTCTGAGGGCTAGTAGCTTGAATTCAGGGTGTTGGCAGGGCCAAGGTCTCTCTGAAGCTCTAGGTGAAGATCCTTTCTAGTGTCTTCTGGTAGCCCTAGGTGTTCCTTGGCACACAGATACAACTTCATGAGGCCGTCTTTCCACATGGCGTGTCTGTACCTCTGTGTGTCTTCTCTTTTATAAGCATACCACTCAGAGCGGACCAGGACCCACCTTTCTCCAGTATGACCTCATGTTAACTGATAACATTTTCCAAGACTATTTCTAAACCAGGTCACATTCATAGGTACCAGGGATAGGACTTCAACATTCCTTTCAGGGGGACACAATTCAATCCATGACACTTTCTCCCACACAGGTCAGGGCTGATACCAGTGTGTGCCAGCACAGAGCTGTCAAAGCAGGAGGTGGCCTTCCAGCCCTGGGAAGAGAAGGGCTGCAGGGAGCCAGACAAAGCACCAGGGATGGGAGCTGGGACCTCAGGCCACTTATCAGGTTTGCGTCTTTGGCTCAACAAATATTTACAAGGCTGCCAGACTCTATGTAAAGCACAGAGATTTCAAAGAAGACACACTTGTCCTGCCCTCCTAACCCAGGCAGGAGTGCTCCTCCTGCTGGCCACCCCAGCAGGTGAAGCCAGGCATTCCTGTCCCTGCAAACACTGATTGAGTGTCAGGTCTGGTGCTCCGTCTCACACATTGTTACCAGGTCGATTCCAACTCATAGTGACCCTATAGGGCAGGGTAGAACTGCCCCCATAGGGTTTCTAAGGCTGTAATCTTTATGGAAGCAGACTGCCTCATCTTTCTACCACAGAGCTGCTGGTGGGATCGTTGACCTTTTAGTTAACAGCGATATCACTGCACCGCCAGGGCTCTGTCTCCATCTCACAAGGCCCTGTTATTGCCACAGGTCAGGTTAACAATGGTTAACTGTGGCTCAACAAGCTGAAGACCCAAGGTCATGGAATGGGCCAGTGGCAGAGCCAGTTGCTGTAGACTCCTAATAAGCCTAGGGACCTGATTTTATAAGGAGGAATCTGAGGCTAAGAGGATGGGAAGGACTTGATCCTAGATCACCAGGTGCTAAGTAGCAAGCCCAGAACCCAAGTCTTGCCACCTCCAGAGTCACTGAGAGCAGTGGCCTTTGCCGGGGAGAGAGTACCGGAATGGACTGTGTTTTTGCTTATATTATTTCTCTTTCCCCTTTATAAGGAAAGTCCCTCTGCTTCAAACTAGCTCTGGGAAGTTGGTATTGGTACCTAGCTATAAAAAGGAAAGGCTCAGACAGGTTAAGTGACTTGCCCAAGTTCGTACCATAAAAATCAAGTCCAGCTGACTCCAGGGCTCTTTCCAGCACACATACTACCTCAAGACAGAGTGAGTGTTCCTCTCTGTAATGGTTCCATCTGGGACCAAAAGGGGGCCTCCCTCAACAGAGCCCCCCTCCCTGGAAAGCCCAGTGTCCTGGGTAATAACCCCAGCTCTGCAGCACATTGGGTCACATTGGGTAAGCCTCTCATACAAGCCTCAGTTTTCCCCTCCTTAAAATGAGAGTAGGAGTTTATTAAGCATGGGACACAGGGCATTCCCCCTCTTTCCTCATTCCTGACCTTCGTCTGCTCCATTCCAGAGACATCATCAGGCTTCCCTCCCCAGAGAGTCCCCAGATTAACCCCTACAACTGGGGTGGGAAGCGCTGTGCTGACGAATCTTCCTAATTTCTCAAAAGAGAGGTCTCCATCTGGGGCTGGCGCTGGGGCTACAGGCATCCAGAGAGATGCCCTCTTAAAGCCCTGGGTTCCCCATGAGGTTCTCCGCAGGCCCTCGGGGCAGCCTGACCCTGGCTGGGAAGGAACTGCACCTGTGGGCACAAGAGACCCAGGAACAGGGTCTCAGGAGGCAGAAGCACTGGACCGGAGGGTAAGGGGCTGCCCTGCCCTGGCCTGCTCTGGGCTCCTTCCTTGATCTCGAAGACTTCTGGGTCCTCCCAGATGTTGGAGGCATGCCTGACTTGCCAGGGGCCCCCAGGCCTGATATGCCCAAAGTATAATTAAATTCCCCAGTCAAGCCCATCAGATGAGCTCAATTGCCTCCATGTGTGCATGGACTTCAGCCAGCTGAAACGCCACACCCACTGCCCACCTCTCCCCAGCTTGCACCAAAGATCTCGCATTTAAAAGAAGTCTGCTCTGGAGAGAAGGTGAAGAGTCACACGCAGAGAGAACAGCCAAGACACCGGCAGCCAAGCCTGAGGTAAGACTGCAAGTGCTTTGGAAAGAATTTCTGGCAAGCCTGGTACATCATTCTTAACCAAGATGTCCAGTGTTCAGCAGAGAAGCCTGCGTTAGGAAACCAAGGGGCTCTCTGCCTTGCAGGATGCGGCAGAACAAAGACCTGCTCCCTCACCAGGGTGACACAGTGGTTACTCATTTGCATCCTGAAAAAATTGAAAGAGTCTATCTCTCTCTGTGTCTTTTCCCTCCCACTATAAAATTAATATTTTTTACCAAAAAAAAAAAAAAAAAAAAAAACCCACCACCACAGCCCTGTCTCACCATTCTGGTCATTTCTTTTCATTCCTTTGTTTCCCTGTTTCGAACGCCTCTGCTGTCTCTTGTACGGTACATTTATGATTTTGTGAGCATTCTCCTTTCATTCAAAGTTCCTTCTCCACCAAGAGGCTGCTCCATGATTTACAATTTTAAGGTTGTTTCCTTTTTCTGCTATTCTAAACAAACACACGAAGAATACTTTTGTGCCCAAAGCTATTCTCTAATTCTGAAATGTTTCCTTAAGATTGATTTTCAGAAGCAGGGCGGCAGGTCGGAGAGGAGAGTGTTGAAGGCTCTAGATCCAAAGATCCTCTTTGTGCCTGTGAGAGCTGGACGCAGCTGCAAGGAGGGTGTACCATCAGCCAGTCTGCCTGCCTCAACCTGGGAACCGTCCACATTCTTGGCCCTTGAAATGGCCAGAGGCTTTCCCCTCTGAGGCTCACAAGGATGAGAATGTTGCCCCACTAGTCCTGGGAAGAGGACTGGGGGCTTCTGAACAGAAAGGGATTCCTGGCCCTGTTTGTCTGCTTGTTTCATTTAAGAAGCAGCTAGAGATTTATCACCAGGGTTTGCTGTTAGACATACCATGACCACGGGCAAGTTACTCAACCTCTCTGAGCCTGTTTTTCTCATAGGTAAAATGGAGGTAATGATAACATCTACTTTTCTAGGGTTATTGCAAACATTAAATGAATTGACATATGTAATGTCCCTAGGCCATTACAGTAAGCAGTTACATACAACCATTACGATGACTACCTTAGCATCGTATCTCTCTGTCTATAAACCTTCCTCTGATTTTGAGTTTTGGTTTCTTTGGGAGTAAATAGGACCAAGAACGATTTCTTGCTCCCAAAGTTATTGAGGAATAAGCAATCTACCAAGGCTGACAAGCAACGCTTTTTACACTAAAGAGGGTCTGTGGTAATTTGTTTTGTAAGTTGTCACCCTCATGATGCAGAACTCACTACCTTTAGATTATGCCTCAGGCAGCTCTGGGTGATACAAACTGGCCCCAATTTCCATAGAACTCCTCTAATTCCAGCCCCCAGGATCCTGGGGTTGCATAGCACTGAAGTCCAGTCTCAGATTCGTCATTCCCAGCTGTGTGTCCTTGGGCAAGTGCATCAGCCTATCTGAATCTCAGGTTCCTCTTCTATGAAGTGGGGCTTCTGATCACTGCCTCACAGGGTTGCAGGAAGAACAAATGAAATCACCAGGCACACTTAGGTGCTCATTAACTATAATTTTGCTTCTCCTGCAAATCCTGAAGGGGGCGCCTCGGCTCACCCTGAAGCCAGACTTCTGGACAACAGAGCCATCTAAAGATAGAAATGGATCTTCATAAGGGAGTGTGCTCCGCACAGCTGGAGACATGCAAACAAGGGAAACAGATTGCTTGAAGTAGAGCTGTGAGTTGGCTTGGGCCGTAGATATTCATTCAATCAGTAGACAGTGAACAGTTCTTGACACTCTGTGACCAGCCCCTTGCTGGGTGCTCAGGTGGCTGAGATGGATCTGCCATGGGCACTGTTCTTGCAGATATCAAGGTCCCATGGGGAGGACAAGACATGGCAACAGGATGGAGGGGGCTCTGGGTCACTAGAAGGTCGGAGAAAGTGAGAGGGCAGCAGAGAAAGGAGTGAGAGGAAAGGAGGGAGAATATTTTTGGTTGGGAAGGAAGGAAGGCTTCCTGGTAGAGGTGATTTTGTGGGATGGATTAGGAGGATGGGAAGATTTGGCCATTAGGAAATGGAGGGGATGACATCCAGGCAGAAAGAAGGGCATGAACCAAGGTTTCAAGCAGTGATGTCCAATTGAATTTTCTGTAATGAGGCAATGTTCCCTATCTGCATTGTCTAATATAATAGCCAGCAGACACATAAGGTTACTGAATGCTAAATGTGGCCAGTGTGAATGAGGAGTGGAATTTCTCATTTTGTTTTATTTGAATTATATTTAAATGACCACATGTGACTAGTAGCTACCATATTGGGCAGCCCAGGTTTAGAGACACATGGCTCTTGTCCAGGTTTAGGAATGCTAAAAGGTAGAAGAGGTGATGGAAAGCTGGCCCAGAGCTCCTTAGACTTGATGCTGGAGGCACTGGGAGCCACTGAGGGGTTTTCTCAGGGTCAAAGACCTTTCAGGGTCAAGGAGCAAGGATGCTTGGGGAGACTGAAGCTGGAAGGCTGGGAGATGGGAGATGGGTGGAAGGCCCATGTGATGGACTGTAGAGGCAAGGATGCCTCTAGGCTGAGGCAGAGGCTTCAGGAGGGAGGCCAAATGTGCCAGCCCAGGACACAGCCCTGGTAGTAGTACATAGTTGGATGTCAGATTTTATGCAGTGACCCCAGTCCCTGGAGTGGGAGATGTGGAGGGTGGTGAATGGGGGAATCCAATGGAGGGAAGTCAAAGGCCAGGGTAATGAACCTGTGAACAACCCTGGGTCAGTTGGAACCTCTCCAAGTCTCAGTTTCCTCATCTTGAAAAGGAGGCACTAGACTACAGCAATGAGCCCTCGTGGTACAGTGGTTACAGTGCTTGACGACTAACCAAAAGGTCAGCAGTTCAAACCCACCATCCACACCATGGGAGAAAGATGTAGCAATCTGCTTCCATAAAGATTACAGCCCCGGAAATCCTATGGGGCAGTTCTGCTCTGTCCTATAGCATTGCTGCAAGTCAGAATCGACTCGACAGCATACAACAACATTCAATGGCAAATGAGCATCTGTCTCTGACAGGGTTTGGGGAATTGTTTCCTGGGGTGTTTGGGGGAGGGTGTGTGTGTAGCTGCATGGGGGTAAATTTGGGAGGCAAATAGGCAAGGGTGGGAGAGACAAAGGCAGATGAGGGTTGGCATCTGGCCATCCCACCATGCCAGGACTGCATCTTATATACTGTACCAAAAACTGAAAGAACCAAACTCACTGCTGTCGCATCATTTCTGACTCATAGCGACCCCTCGTTGGATTTCCGAGCAGTATCACAACAGTAGATTGCCCAATCTTCCTTCTGAGGAGTGGCTGGTGGGTTTGAACCACCAATCTTTTGGTTAGCAGTCAAATGCCTTAGGCACTATGCCACCAGAGCTCCCTATATACTGTAGGAGCTTCCTAAATGCAGCTTAGAGCAGGGGCACGAGCACTAAACAGAGTCAAAAGGTCGGGTTTCAGTCCAAATCTCCTGCTTTGGAGAGAGGATAGAAGAGAAAGGTGCATGAGGAGCACTCACTGTGTACCTGGGGTGCCTTTGTCCCACGGGCAGTGGTGGTCCTCTACCTATCTGAGCTTCAGTTTCCTCACTGGGTGTGAGGCGGAGGTGCACACACACTCAGTGAGCACCTGCTGTGTGCCTTGCCTGCAGCAGCTCCTTTATTTTCCCAAAGTGGGAGATGCTCACATTTTATGGATGAGAAACAGATGTTCAGAGAGGTTGTCACTTGACCAAGATCACACAGCTGATAACTTTGCTGGCTAAGGAAGCTGCCTTTCCCCTTTCCAAGCACCTGAGAAGAGTCTGGGACTCTGTGTGTCTGGAATCATCTGGCACATTGTGGATTCTCTACAGGTGCTGCCTCTTGTGGCCAGGATGGAGGCTGGGCTGGGCTGTGAGGGTTAAAGGCAGTGCTGGCCACAGGTGGGGCTGGTGGGTCACATGGGGCACTGTGAACTGATGGGAACCCAGTTGTCTCTCAGGTTGCCAGGGTGAAAGTACAGCCCGGCGTGAAAGAGCTCCAAGCAGCACACCACCACCACCCACTTCCCACCCCCTTCCCAGCAGCATCAGGCGTGGGCAGATCAGGAGCCCGGGGATGTTTCTGCATGCACACGTGGTTCCCATGGTTGAGGTATGCAGTGCTATGGTTGTGCAGGCATTCACAGGTTAACAGGGATATGTAAACGGGTACACTGTGTGGATGTATGAGTGGCTATGGGCATGTGCGGTACGTGTGTGGGTTTTTATGGGTGTGCAACCATGCAGCCATATGCAGTTGGGAATGTTCATAGGCGCTGGTGGGTCTGTGCAAGAGTAAGTGTCTGGGTGCATGTGGGCTACTACCTCTGGGGGCAGGATGCGAGGTGGGGCTGTACCTATGGTGGAGGTATTGATGAGGGACTGTGAAGATGTTGTGAGTACCTGTACAGGGGAGAAGGCTAAGAGATTGGGTGTAAATGTGTTTCCCTGAAGCCCTGAGGATCACACTCCTCAACACACCCTCAGCCCTGGCTGCCCAGTCCCTGCCAGGAGCTAGAGACAGGGCAGGACTGGTCTGACGTCATGGTGACAACCTATCCAGGCCCCCTAAAAAGTGAGCTAGAACCCTACCCAAGACCACACAACCTTGGCCAAAGCAGGCTACTTCCTGCCTCCTAGCCCCTTCCCTCCACTGTCTCCCCAGAGTCCAGGTGAGGCCCTGGGAGCTCTAGCCAAGTGAGGTGTCCCAGGATACCAGGGAAACCCCTGATAAGGCCTAAGCAGGCAGACAATGCAAGACCCACCACCAACAACCACTGCCATGAGTTGATTCCAACTCATAGCAAACCCCATAGGGATTCCAAGGCTGTAAATCTTTACAGAAGCAGATTGCCTCATCTTTCTCCCATACAGTGGCTGGTGGGTTTGAACTGCCTACCTTTTGGTTAGTAGCCCAATGCCTTAACCACAGCACCACCAGAGCTCCTTTGACATGCAAGAAGGCACCTGAAATGCCAGGACAACTTTGCTTTGCCACACTATTGACAGAGTATCTCCCCCATGGCGGTGGCTTTATCTTAAACCTCAAAACAACCTTCCAAGGTGGGTATTATCATGACCCCATTATACAGAGAAGGGATCTGAGGCACAAAGAGGTGACAGAACATTGTCCCAAGGCCTTGCTGGCTCCCCACCTCCATCTGTCTGGAATGGAGTGTGGCACTTACAGGGTCTACCCAGGACATGTGCTGATGGTCTACTTCAGAAGAAGAGTTGGAAGTGGGTTCCCAGACTCCCCCTTCCCACCTCACTACAGGCCTCTAGCTGTTCAGCTCCTACTGGAGTCTCTTCCCATCTGCTAAATGGGAACTCCAGTCCTCTCAGAGCAGAGCCAGCAGGAGCTCAGCATATGCACTGCTATTAACGATTCACAGGAATGTTGGAAAACCCACCCAGCTGTCCCCCAGAGCAGAGAGCTGGGGTGACCTGGGTGGGGCCTGGGGTCCCTGCAGGGAAGTCTGGGCTCCAGGCTGACCCATAAGTAGGCCCCACTCACGTCCTTCCTGACCTAGAGGGCTGTGGAAGGGGTTCCAGGATGGGCGACAGGGCAGTGGCCTCAGCCTGGCTGAAGCAGGTGCCCAGTGCAGGGCAGCTCCCAGTCTGGCACTTGCTGCTCAGCCTGAGGGAGGCCCAGGCTCACTGTCATTTCTGGAGGTGCCAGGCGCCAGGGTTGGGGCTGGGCTGGCACTGATCACAGCTCCACAGCCAATTGCTCGTTAACCCACCCTCCACAGCCGCTTCAAAATAACTTAATTAGGCTGGAAGAGCTGCTGGCAGTCTGCCAGGGAGCCCCTCCCCCGGAGAGCAGGGGCCCAAAGAGCCTTCGGCGGGCTCCCAGCACTGCAGGGAAGGACCCTGGTAGGGCAAGAACCCCTCCACACTAAGGAATGTGCCCCTCCCCAGTCACAGGGCCCTGCTCCACCAAGGCTCGGCCAGGATGGGGTTAGCTAAGCCCGTGAAACTAGGAGAAAACCAAAGCTGGCGGGGGCGGGGGGGGGCGGGGGAGTAGCCCATGATTAGCCAGCCAATCAGATAGGGTCCACTCTGCAGTGCTCATGGGGGAGGGGACACTCAGAAAGGTTTGCTAGCTGGGGATGCAGAAAGCTGAGCCTTCTGTGAAGCCAGCAAGGGGCCCAGTTGGCCTTCTCCCCACAAGGAAGAAATGGAGAGGCCAGAAACATACAACCTTGTCAGAGGGAGCCACATAATCTTGAGGTGGGACTTCCAGGCTGTGGGGAGGGGGTGGCGCTGAAGGCTAGAAGGAGGACACAGATGGTGCCAGGTCTAGACCCTGAGGGAAGTGGGCATCTGACGCACTCAATGCTGATACCTTTACCCTTCAGGAAACTTGGTGGAGTAGGATTCCTGACCCTGCTAGGCCCGGCTTCCTAGCGCCCCCAGCACCACTGTGAGCCCACGCCTGGAGACGGTATGACCCAGGGCTCAGAATTGAGTGGCCAGAGTGAGGCTCAGGCCAAGGAAGCCAGCACTGCCCTCTAGATCCTTTCTGACTCTTCTTTGTCAGTTTCAAGCTGGGCACTGGGCCAGGCATCCGGAGGCGGGGGGTCGGTGGTGCTGCGCACACACGCGCAGGGCAGAGCGGGACACAGAACACCCAGTAAGCAGGAGCTCTGCCCGTGTGTCAGGGCCAAGACTGAACTCACTGCCTTCCTCAGTCTGCTCTTCTCATGCCCCCAGCCCCAAGTCACCCAGGCTTCAGAGTTAGGCACTCCCTGGTCCTCACCCCCCAAATTCTATCTACCACCAGTCCTACAGAAGTCACCTCCTCAACTCTCTGAATCCACCCATTTCTCAATCCTTCCATGCCCCCTGCCCCAAATCCAGGCCACCACCATCACCCGCTGGATTTCTGCCAAGTCCTTGTCACCAGTTTCCCTGCTCTATATACCTGCTGTCTTCAACACACTCATACACACACCACACCGGCTGTAAAACAGGTTCTTTCCAGAACTCAAATCTAACCAAGTCATCCACCTCACTGCCCTCCATCCTTCCTGGCCACAGTGCCTTAGTCTGCCCCCCTCACTGGGACCTGAGAGCAGAGCAATTTAAAACATGGGCTCAGGAGTCAGCGGATCTGGTCTGTAGCCTGGGTAGGCATTTGGAGACCATGTGACGTTGGAGTCCTGTCACCTTTCTGAGTTCTTCCTTCCTCGCTGTCCTCTGGGTAGCAAGGATGCTAACAGCCTGCACTTGCTAAGGACTTTAGGAAAGACCAAAGCAAGGCTGTCGTTCATGCCCCTAGCTAACTCCTATTTGCTTCTCGATCCTCACCTTGGATGCCACAAGCCCTCAGGAACCATGCAGCTGGTCCTTCTCTGGGTTCCTACAAGCTTCCTGGCACTCACATAATATAATTGTTTTCTAGTGTGTCTCAGTCTGTCAGCATTTCAGGAGTAGGGCCTGGTGGTTGTTATTGTCAGGTGCCATCGAGTCAATTTCCAACTCATAGTGACCCCATATGACAGAGTAGAACTGCTGCATTGGGTTTTCTAGGCTATAATCTTTATGGGTACAGATAACCAAGCCTTTCTCATAGGGAGCCTCTGGGTGAGTCTGAATTGCCAACCTTTCCGTTAGCAGCTGAGTATTTAACAGTTGTGCCACCAGAGCTCTTTACAGGACCTGATACAGGTACCTAATTATGTTTGAAGAATGCAATTATGTCCCTGAAGATGGACATGTGGAAATGTGGTCACACACACACACACACACACACACATAGACACCCTTAGCACCACCTTCTTTGCCATTCTGTGCCCTAAACGGGCTAATGGTCAGAAGGAAGCCCCAGTGTTGGACCATCTTCACTCAGGAGCTTCATCCAAACCTTCCTGGCACAGTCTGACTCAGCCTGAGCCTAGGAAGAATGGAGAGGACCCATCTACCTCAGAGACTGAGGGTGAGCTTGAGAGGCTCTGGGAGTGTGGAGGGTATGTGTTCTTGCCAAGATCACAGGGCATCCCAAGGGAAAAGCTGAGCCTTACACCCTCCAGGCCTGCAGGGAGCAGCCTGGAAGGCCACTGAGCCTGGCTGGGCAGAGTGGCCTGAGGGGGCAGAGGGGTGCTGCCAACTGGTAAGTGCCTGGGCTTGGCAGTGCTGCCAATCACCCACTCACGCCAGCACTTCTAAGACCTGCCCACAAGCTAGTAGGCATGCTGGGCCCAGGCAGCCCCTGATGTCCTGCCGGGAGGAGGCAGCTTCTGGGACAGTAGCCTGGCAGTGGGGTGCATGGGCAGGGCTCATCCCTCTACCCCCAACACCTCCCAACACCTCCACAGGTGAGGACATGCAGTGTGGCCTGGACAAGTTGTAGTCCTTCCAGGGCCCCAAATGTCTCCTCTGCATAGCTGAGGGAGGGGAGGCCAGCAGGCAAGGTGTCCCAGGGCTTCCTCCACATTGATCACCCAGGATTGGGCATTCTGGTCTTCAAGAGAGGGGCAGTATGTGGAGAGCTGTGGCCACAAGAGGGCGCCTGAGCCTCACCCCCAGGGAGCAGAGATGGTGAGGCCTCCAGGAGGGGCTTAGTACCTGGGAGAGGGACAGGCTGAGCTAGAGATGAATCTTGAGGGTAGGAGGGGAGGTACAGCCTACCTGTGTCCAGCCCAGGACTAGGCCTTTATCCACATTTTATCTCTTTCTATGTGACAGCAACACTATCTGGTTTCAATGTTTGCTGAATGAACAATGAATGAATAAACTGAATGAATGTTGTTATCATTGAGGTACGTGGATGATGCAAATGGTTAATGCTGTGGGAGGCTGCTAATCAAAATGTTGAAGGTTTGAGTCCATGCAGAGGAGCCTCAGAAGAAAGGCCTGGCAAGCTTCTGAAAATCCAGCCACTAACAACCTGATGGACCACACTGCTCTGATAGAATTGATGGGGCAGCCACAAGTCAGAGGCAGCTCAATGACAACAGGTTCTATTATTAACATTAGGTGTTTCACAACTGAGGAAAGTAGCTCAGAGCCACTCAAGGATTTGTTCAGCTCACACAGATGGTAAACAAGGAATGGCTTTTTACTCCCTGTTCCGGCTGTCACAATGGGAGTCACCTATACCCAATCCCACAGAGCAGGAACAAAACCATGGGTCATTCTCAAGGAGCCCCTGGCCACAGAGACCAGGTCTTTCTCTAGGAAGCAAAAAGGAATAATGTTAATTAATAAAAATAAGAAGTACTGGTAGCATTGTGTCTAAGGCACTTGACTGCTAACCAGAAGGCTGGTTGTTCAAACCCACCGGCCACTCTTCGGAAGGAAGATGGGGCAATCTACTTCCGTAGTGATACTGCCTCGGAAACCCAAGGAGGGGTCGCTATGAGTCGGGTCCGACTCGACCGCACATAACAACAACAACAACAACGACAAGTAACCAAAAAGCTCTTAGTATGTGCCAAGGACTACTAATTAGCACTACATACCTTAATTTACGAGCTTTTATTAGTTAGCACAGAGTTGGTTCTGACTCACAGCAATGCCACGTGTTGTAGAGTAGAGCTGTGCCCCATACGGTTTTCAAGGCTGTGACCTTTAGGAAGCTGATTGACAAGCCTATCTTCTGAGGCACCTATGGGTAGGTTCAAACCACCAACCTTTTGGTTAATAGCCAAGTACTTAACCCAGGGACGCCTTTCACACCTAGAAAGAATCATTTTCCTCAGACTTACAGATGAAGGAAGATGGCTAAGAGAGGTTAAGTGACTTGCCAGAGGCCACACAGCTCCTAGTTCAGACACTTTAGCCCAGAATCCACACTGCCCCCACCATGCTACATCTTTGAGGAGATCAGGTTTCCTTGGAAGAGAGACAGCTCCAGGCACCACAGGCAGCTAGGAATGAGCCCTGCTCCTGACCACCTCTCTCCCATTGTTCAACCAACACTGTCGCCCACTTGCTCAGTTGGGGGCAGCCTGCGTTAGCACCAGGCCCATCCTCATAGATCCCCCACTGAGGGGAGACAGACAACGATGCAGAGGATTAGAGTTGGGGGAGGTGCTCAGACAGCTAGGTAGTGGGCAGGAGGACCTCCTAACCAGTCAGGGGTGTCAAGGGTATTCTGAGGGAAGGTAACCCCTGAGTCTTGAAGAAAAAGACAGAGGGTAAGGAAGGAATGACATCCCAGGCTTGAAAGCAGGGAGTTGGGTGGTGGGAGAGCCACAGTGAGTCCTGGACCATGGAACATGGGCAGGGGGTGTGGTGGTTAAGAGGGGTTAGGAGTCACCAGACCCATAGGTCCAGGAGCCATGTCAGGAAGGTTGGACCTTATCTTGAACAATCAGACCTACTCAAATGGCTGTTTCTGCAGAGAAGGGATTTAGAAAGATCTGGCTGTTGTGGGTCTGTGGAAGTGGTGGACTAGGCTACCCTCCCCAGGATACTGGCTGGCTTCCCATTCTGGGCTTCCCATTGTGGGCCCAGTGGTTGGTGCCTGGGTTGGGAGAAGCTGGCCTGTGTGGATGAGTATGGATGGGAGTGTGCTTTCTGGGGGCCATGTCCAGGCTGGTCACCCTACTACAGCAACCAGCCTGGGCTCAGCTGGCACTGCTACTGAAGTGAGACTCAAGCCAGGGCACCAGGCCATCATGAAGCCATGGTGGGGTCATCACTAGATCATGGTGCATCATGGAAGATCATGGAGTCAAGTTCCCCACTAGCTTTCCAGCACCTTCTCTCAGGTTGGGAGCCCTAGCTGCCTCGGAGGGATCTGGGGGTGAGGGTGGATATTACAATGGCACCACCCAGCTGACACACCAGCCCCTACACCTGGCTCCAACCAGGTCCCATCATTCCACTCCTCAGAGAAGCATCTTGAAGTGTTATCTATATGACCTATTTCCACTTCCTCACCTGCCATTGGCTTCTTCAGCCCACCACAGTCCACCCCATATTATACCATACTCTTCTTACCAAGTCATGACTGATGTTGCAAAATCCAGTAAGCACTTTTCATTCCTGACCCTGAATCAGTGGCAGGCAGCCCATTGACCATCACCTTCCCACACCTTTTTCTGTTCTGGGTCCCCATGACCCCCCACAAGCTGGGGCTCCTCTTGCTTCCCTGGCTACCTCTCAGTCCCCTTAGAGGCCCTTCTGTCCATCCTTGTCCTGTGAATAATGGGTTCCCTCTTAGCTTCTTTGTTCTCACTGCATTCTCTCTTGGCTGATGGCTCCCAAACTCACCATTGATAAACTCCAAACCCAGTTCCCAATTGCCTCCTACTCCACTTCCATGTTGTTGTTGTCATGCGCCATTGAGTCGGACCTGACTCATAGCGACCCCTCTTTGGGTTACTGAGGCAGTATCACTATGGAAGTAGATTGCCCAACCTTCCTTCTGAGGAGTGGCTGGTGGGTTTGAACCACCAGCCTTCTGGTTAACAGTCAAGTGCCTCAGGCACTATGCTACCAGAGCTCCCCTCCACTCTCATAGAGTACAGTTAATCCTGACAACAACAACCCCGTGAGGTGGATACTATCCCCATTTTACAGATGAGTACTGAGGCACAGAGAGGTTAATCTCATCACTTCAGGTGGAACAGCTGGTAAGCATCAAAGCCAAGCTCTCTCTTCTGAATATCTCACAAGACCCTCATGCTTTCCACAACTAAAATGGATTCGTGAGATCTGTCCTGAATATCTTATTCCTGGCAAGCTGGCCTTTGGATCAGACAATTACTAGCTATGGGAACTTGGGTGATTCTATTTGATGCCTGTGAAGTCTTTAGCACGGAGTTCAACATAGAGTAAGTGCTCAAATCATGCCAGCTTCCAATTGTCATTATGAACCTCAGCTACCTCAACTATAAGATGGGTGGCTGGAAGCGTCTGCCCAGGACCTGGCCACTCACTCCACTGGCCTTTTGCCCTTCAGCAGTCAGGGCAGCATAGATTTATAACCCTGTGTGTTTGGCATAAATGCATGATTTTTTCAAAACCAAAATAAAACTTGGAGATGCTGTAAAAACTCAGGGGTTTGGAAGATTCCCTGCAGGGTCATTTAGGGTGAATTAGAACCTACCAATGTGAGTCTACCCAACTACATAATGGCAACTTGGGCAGGTGCACTTCAGAATGCTAATGAAGGCCAAGCTGCAGAAGTGAGCAGGCCCTGCAGGGAGGGGAGCCCGCTGGGGTGAGGGGGGACCAGACCTCACCATCACTGGGCTGCATGATTTGGGGCAATCCCAGGCGTCATCCTGGGCACAGTTTCTTCCTCTGTAGGTGGGGATACTGTGCATAACTCAAGGAGACATTTTTATCCCATGGGCATAAATCTTAGGATTTGTCATCATGGTCCCAGGAAAAATGGGGTTGAATTCATTGGCATTTGCTATGTATGTCACCGAAGCAACTCAAGAGTTTTTGCTTGGGGCTGGGAAGAGAGATGTGGGAGGCTGGATTCAGTCTCTGGCATCACCCCTTACCAATTATCACTATTCCTAGGGATGGTTTCCACGTACCCCATTTTACAGATGAAACGGAGGCCTGACTCCAGAACCAGGGATCTTAACTTCTATATTCATGTGTAACCCAGGCCCAGGCCCAGGCCTCATCCCCCACCCTGCTCACCACTCTCCCCTGCTCACCTCCCACTCCCCTGCAGCCAAAGAGCACAGAGCTTGCAGCCAGAAAGGCCAGCTCTGCACTTGTATCTGGAACAAGCCTGTCCCCTCTCTCTGAGCCTCAGTTTCTTCATCTGTAAAGTGGGCTGATAATGATAGCTACATCCAGCATTTAAATGGAATAACTTGTGTAAAACACACACAGTGCCTAGGATGGAATGAGAGCTTTACCAATGGTGGACATTTTCAAGATTCTTGCAACAGCAATCTGTGAACAAAAATCTATCACCCCCATTTTGTCCATAAGTAAACTGAAGCTCAGAGATGTTAAGCAACTTGCCCAAGATCACAGAGCTAAGGAGTATGAGAGCAGGAGCTGGGGCTCAAGTAGGTCCAAAGGATTTAGCATGGGAGGGGAGCAGGGGGTAAACTATGGGGGGAGCAAAGGGCAAGGAAAAGAAGAGGGAGGGAGAGGAAAGGAGGAGAGAAAAGGGAAGGGAAGGTGCTCCGGCAGAGGTGAGGATAGGTGCAGGCAAGTGCCTTGGACAGAAAGCCAGAGGCAGCAGGGTCAGCAGGGCAATGCCCTGGCTGGCAGTGGGTGCCCCCAGCTATCTTCCTGATGACCTTGCTGAGTCAGCCCACACCACTTGCATCTAATAAGGCACCACCAGTGCCAACAAGGGTTTCAGGGTGGGCATACCCACACAGCAGCAGCTCAGTAGACCCTCCCACCACCAGGGCTAGAGCCAGAGTTTTGCCACTCTCCCCTAGTGGCCAGGAGTGCCTCCCAAGGGCTACATTCTGGGCCACTAGGGCAGGAGGTAGGCCAACAGCTGACAGTTCCAGATGATCTTCAACCAACCCCAAGACCTGGGGCACCTGCAGGGTGGGTGGGGCCCACCCACAGCTGCCAGGCTCAATGCCCTACCTGCAGGCCCTGCCCATCTCTCCTAAGGCCTCCAGAAGCTGGGAATTCCTGCAACCTGACAAAGCAGCCTCATGAGCCTAAGACCCTGACCTGGCCAGCAGACATGGTCTGGCTACAGTGCTGGCTATGGCTGGTTTGAGGCCGTGGACAAGTCACTTACTTTCCCCACTGTGAAGGGAGAGGCTGAGCGCAAGCTGAAAGGATTTTTCCAACCCAAGGAATCTGAGGAAGCTGGGATCACAGAAGCTGAGGTTTGGAAAGAACTTCGGGCTATGATTTCCAAGTATGGGTCCTAGCAGTGTCAGGATCACCTGGGAAACCTGTGAATAGGTTGTTTAGGGTCTACCATCCCCCTCCTCGCCAGCAGATCAGAAGATGCCTCCTGTGAGGGCCTGGCATCTGTAGATTTAACAGATGTCCTAAGTCCATGCCCTCTTTGAGTGTGCTGGCTTCCTGCCCCTTCTAGAGTCAAGATGCCCAGGGATCCCCAAGCCCCCCAAATCCTTGAGGCTTCATCCCCTGGCCTCTCAGACCACAATGCCCAAAGCTGGGTTCCAGCATTCATCCCAACAGCAAATCCTCTGTAGAATTCTCCGCCAGTTATTCTCGCCGTGGGTCCTCTCCATGCAGGTCAGGCCCCAGCTACTGGCCCCTCCAACCTTTCCTCCCACTCAAAGCACAGGCCTAAATTCCTGCTCTCTTCTCCTCTTCCTCCTCCTCTTCTTCATCTTTATTGTGGTAAAATACATATAACACAAAATTTGCCATTTGAACCATTTTTAAGTGTACATTTCAGTGTCATTAGTTACAATCACAGCAATGTGCAACCATCACCACTATTTCTAAAACGTTTTCATCACCCCAAATGGAAACTCAATACCCATTAAGCCATAACTTCCTACTCCCTGCCCCCTGCCTCTCCCTGCCTCTGGTAACCACTGATCGACTTGTCTCTTTCCATTCGCCTATTCTAGATATCTCGTGTAAGTGAAATCATACAATATCTGTCCTTTGTGTCTGATTTGTTTCACTTAGCATAATGCTTCCAAGTCTCAACCATGTTGAAGCATATGTCAGGTCATTTCTCTTCATGGCTGAATAATATTCCATTGTATACCATATTTTGTTTTACCATCTCCTGATGGACACTTGAGTTGTTTCTACCTTTTGGCTATTATGAATAAAGCTGCAATGAGCTGTTGTTGTTGTTAGGTGCTGTCGAGTCGGCTCTGACTCATAGCAACTCTACGTGCAACAGAACAGAACACCGCCTCATCCGGCGCCAGCCTCACAGTCTTTGTTATGCTTGAGCCCATCGCTGTAGTCACTGTGTCAATCCATCTCACTGGGGCCTTCCCCTTTTTCACCGACCCTCCACTTTGCCAAGCATGATGTCCTTCTACAGGGACTGGTCCTTTCTGACAACATGACCAAAGTAAGTGAGACAAAGCCTGGCCATTCTCGCTTCCAAGGAGCGTTCCAGTCACACTTCTTATGGGACAGATTTGTTCGTTGTTCTGGTTAGCAATCAAATGCCTTAGGCACTGCACCACCAGAACTGCTTTTGTTCTTCTGGCAGTCCACGGTATTTTCAGTATTCTTCACCAGCACCACAATGCAAAGGCATCAACTCTTGTTCAGTTTTCCTTATTAATTGTCCAGCTTTCACATGCATATGAGGCAACTGAAAATACCATGGCTTGGTAAGGCGCACCTTAGTCTTCAAAGTGGGCAATATCAGCTGCAAAAGATGCTGCAGCGAGCTTTGGTGTTCAGGTGCCTGAGCCCCTGCTTTCAGAAGTGAGATGGCTGGGTCATATGGCAATTTTATGTTTTAACTTTTTGAGGAAATGTTTCTTTTTCAATTGAAGTAAAATTTGTATACAGTAAAGTATACTAAAGTCAAGTGAATAGCTCGTTGTGTTTTATCACGTAACTCATCCTAGGTCAAGCCATAGCACATCTCTCTCAATCCAGAGAGTTCTCAGGCAAGGATTCCCACTATTCTGACATCCATCATCGTAGCTTCGAGGTGAAAGGCCTGCCTCTAAGGCCATCTTTTGTGTTCATCAAGCCCCTGGACTGTGAGCACCATGAGGATGGGGGATGTGACTGCATTGTCCCCTGGCAGCACCTGGTACAGAGCAGGTGCTTAGGAAAGCCCATGGGAGGAAAGACGAGACAGCAGGAGGCTGGACCCCTGCTCCCAGTGTCAGCATCATAAGGCCCAGGTTCCTTGGCCTGGCATTCAGGGCCTCTTCCACTGTCTACCACCCCCTCCCCAGATTCCTGTTCCCCTTCTCTCTCCCTCCACCCACATTGCCCTGACCTACAAAGGCACACAGACACAGGGGCGCACAGCATAATGCACCCGCCGACCCCCAGAGGCCCATGTCCATGCCCACACACCTCTGTGCCTCTACTCCAGCTGTCACCTCCTCCTGGCATTCTGGAATCACACATGATTAGGATTCTAGGATCTGACCCTCTGAAGAACCTTCCTGGAGTGCCCCCAGCCCTTACCCACTCTGGTCTCTCTCACCCCAGAGGGCTGCACTGACTGTCCGTGTCCTGTTCCAACACTGCCTCTGATACCCTGGGCTCCTTGACAGCCAGCATATAACCTGCAGTCACTGCACTGAGCTCAGAGGACAGAAGATCAAGCTACCATATAGACCCACAGTGGCATGTGTGACCTTGGAGTGGTCATATGCCCTCTCTTAGCCCCAGCTTCCCTATCTGAAAATGACACAGGCTAGCTAGGTGGATTCTGTAGGCTCCTTCGGCTCTTCTGATGCTTCCTGCAGGGCACTGCCCATAAGAGGTGAAAAGAAACCCAGACAAATGAATTATTATTGATGAAGGGGTTATAGGCATCTGGTGGGAAGTGTTTTAGAGGCAGAATGCCAAGTGGGTGGTTAAGAGTGCGCTGTGGTCAGGCTGCATGACTCTAAAACACTGGGTCTCAGTTTTCTTATCCACAAGATGGGGGTAATAGTAAAGCAGGATGAGGATTAAATGAGCTAATGTATGGAAGCAGTTGGAAATGTCCCTGGTGCATATGAAGAGCTCAGCAGAGTTTAGCATATTCCCAGCACCTACTGTCTGCTCTGCAAGGCCCTAGAGTCAGCCCTGGGGACCAGCAGGTGGATGGTATGTGTGGCAGCAGTGCCTACCTAGCACCACCAGAGGGCGCTATGATGCAGCCAAAGCCACCCATGCGAAGGAGGCCCTCTCCTGGTCCAGCTTGCTGGGGCGAAGCCACTCTAGACAGATCAGTGCTGGCAGAGTGGGCAAGAACCAAGGCTGACTACTCTCCTGCCACCTTAGCCTGACATTCAGTCCATTTTTATTGCAGTCTGTGACCAACCGTTGCCTGGGGATACCTAGACCTTCCCACCAGGGCCCTTAGCCCCATTTAACAGACAAAGGGAGAGGGAGAGAAGCTGGGCCCAGTTTATGGGGCAAACTCTAGCCTCCTTACTCGGCACAGAGTTCCAGGGTAGGTGGGGACACTCCTGGCCTCTCCACTTAGTGAATATCTCATGGTGTGACTCCAACCAAGGCCGGGGAGCCAGGACCCATGCTCATCCTCAGTGCTCTTTGACTTGTAGGAAGTCAGGCAGGAAAGAAGCAAGTCTAATGGAGACCTCAACAATGGGGGAATGGAAATAGTGTTGGGGTGCACGGAGAGAGACAGAGAAGCATGGGAGGAGTGAAAGGGTCATGGAAGAAAAAGATGTGAGAGATTTGAGAGACACAGAGAAAGCATGTGAAATACAGGGAAACAGAGAGAGAAAAAAACGAACCCTGAGGAAGAACAGAAAGAGAGAGAGAGAGACTCAAGACACTGATGATAGAAGAGAAGGGAGACAGATCCAAAAAGGCAGAGTGTGAAAAGAGAAACGAAGATGAAGGAGGGGTAGACAGGAGAGACAGACAAGGAAAGAAAGAGAGCAGGGCACCAGGGAAGAGAAGCGGTAGCTGCCCCTCCCGAGGCCACTCCGGGAAGCTTCACCCTGGGTTGCAGCAAGCAGAGTCTTCATGCCCCCTCCTGGGAGCTCAGCTGGGACCTCAGTCTCCTTGCCCTCTGTCTCACTCCCCACCCCCAGGACTTGCCAGCCAGACACCCGCTCTTGGGGGTGGTACTTGAGCCAGGCTCCTCGGGGGCCCCTGAGGCAGACAGGCAGGGTCCCCTGGGCCATGTTGCTAGGAGAAACAGCCACAGGGCCCCAGCCAGTCTCTGAGAGCTGCCCCCAGGGCAGGGCTCTGAGAGCTTTCCCCAAGGCAGGGCTCAGGGCTCACTGGGGGAGGGGGGAGAATGGGGGGGCGGGGAGGGCTCACCTGGCTCCCTGGCTCACCTCCAGCTCCTATCCCACCCAACCCTGGTAGGCCTCTGCCCGACATCCTAGGCCCCTCTGCAGCGGGGGGGGGGGGGGGGCGGCGGCAGGGGATTCACACTCAGTGAGCACCTGCTGTCTGAGGCAGAGGCTTGGCGTACTCTTGAGAAACACTGAACCCAGGCCTCGTTCAAATTTTGACCAACCCTAGATCATCTGTGTGACCTTGGGCAAGTCACTTTCCCTCTCTAAGTCTCAGTAACCTTATCTTTAAACAGGGACAATAACAATAGTAATAATTTTCATAGGGGCCTCACGGAGTAAGAGCCAGTTGGCCCTGTCCTGGACCCCTTTGAGCCCACTTAGCAGGACCAAGTCTGATTCAGATCAGCCTCTGGGGAAGAGGCTGCACTGACCCCTCCCCTGAGACAGACACAGACACAAACCAAAAAAAAAAAAAACTCACTGCCATCGAGTAGGTTCTGAATCATAGCAACCCCTCCTTGGGTTTCTGAGACAGCATCATGATGGAAGTAGATTGCCCTGTCTTCCTTCTGAGGAGTAGCTGGTAGGTTTGACCCGCCAACCTTCTGGTTAGCAGTCAAATGCCTTAGGCACTACACAGACACAGGGAGGCAAAAAACACCAGGAGTCAGGCAAAGTCATGCCCACATCCCTGGGTTAGGCTGCAGGAAGAGTCACTATCCTCCCAGGCACTGTTAGCAAACCTTGATGAGTTTCTCTCACAGGGTCCTATGATGCAGATATGACCATTATTCCACTTGACAGTTGAAGAAACAGGCACTGAGTTGTGCCCTTGCCCAAGCTCTCACAACCAGGAATGGTAGAGCCAGCACTAGGACCTGGGTGGGTGGTTTCCAGAGCCCCAGCTTTTAACCTCCATGGCCCAGTGCCTTGTGAAACCCAGGGACACCCCACAAGGGAGAGAGAATGCAGGGCAGCCAAGGTCTGTGCCTGGCCTGCTCCCTGATGCTCTACCCAATTCCTGGGCCTGATTTGGGCAGGTGAGAGGCCTTGACACCAGTGGGAGGACCAGCCAGGCCAGGCTGAAGCCCGGTTCTGTGTGGCTTTGATTGATTGTCCCTCTGCCTTCAGGCTAGGTCCTCACCTCCAGCTATAAATCTCTGGCTGCAGCACTAGCCAGGCCCTGGCAGGTGGCAGGGGGCAGCTCCAGGGAGATTATGAGCATGCCACCCAGGCACGATCCTTCCCCCACCATGCCCACAGCTGCCTCTTGGGGATATCTAAGAATGCACCCTCCCAAACTAAGGCCTGGCAGCTCCAGGATATGCTGGGGCTCATGGGCCTGCAGTCATTCCCAGGTTATCCAGCCCAAAGCCTCTCACCCCAGGCCTGCCTATGCCTGCATCCACCTTTGTCATCTTAGGCCTCAGAAGGGTCAGCCTGGGGGCTGCTGTTAGCAACTGTACCAGGGCCAGTCCAGTTTTGATGACTTCCAATTTGGACCCATAGGCATAAGGGGGATAGACAGGTATTCAGCCAAGGCCAAACTTCTCTTACCCTGGCCCCATGAAGCCTCCAATCCCCTTAACCTTGCACTCAAACCTTTAATGATGGAAGTAGCCAGCATCGTGCCAGGCACCCAGCGGCAGCTCCCACACAGATGTCAACTTTCTTCCAGCCTCGCTATACCGCCCACAGACACTAGTCACCAAGTCAGGCTAGGCAGGAGCCTTCTGGGTTTGCTTCCTGGGGCTCTGGGCCCTTAGCCAAAGCTCCCAGCCTGGGCCTCAAGAGATGGGTTCAGGGGACTGCAAGGAGAGAACCAGAGGGGGCATCCGGTGCGGAGTTGTCTCAGCTGGGTGAGGTCATGGGCCAGTCACATGTCTGAGAGGTTCCTCACCAAGTGTAGAATGTCTCTTTCTACCAGGATCACCCACCCTCCCTTTCCCCAGGGGTATAGCCTGCTAGGGCTCCTAGCTTCACCTTGCACCACTTTGTCTCCAAGCCCTCCCCTGCATATAGCCCTCCAAAACGCATGCCTTGGCTCAGGCGCTGTCTAGCTATGTGACATTGTACAAGACACGGCTGAGTGTGCCACTGATGTGAGACTGAAGGAGCGTCTGAAGTGCAGTTAGGGCCTGGGGACATGTAAGGCCTTGAGTCTCAGATAGCGTGCGAGAGACTGGGGGTAGTGTGGGCGGGTGCAACAGGAAGCAGCCAGGCCAACTGTGTGTGTGCGTGTGTGTGCGCATGCATGCACATGAGTATGCCCATATATGCAAGTATGCTTCTACATGTACCTGTGTACAACATGTGCTATGTGCTCATGTCATGTGTGTGTACATACATATGTGTTCATTATGCATTGTGTGTGCACGCACATGTGTATATGGGCATTGTGTGCATGTGTGCTATGTGTCCAACAGGCATATGACCTGGCAGCTGGGGCTGGAGGTAGCAGGGAAGGGGGAGCTGATCACCACTGGGCCACTCACAATGATCCTCTAATCTTCTTAACTCCCATTCAACCCCAAGGACCCCTGGCAGAAGCAGCCCCTGCCCACTCTCAGCTGGCCTGGGGGCACTGTGACATTGGGCTCATGGCTCCCAGGCCAGCCCTGACCCAGGGGTGGAAGGGGGCCTTGTCCTGAGACACAGTTCATTCTTAACAATGAACCCCAGCTCCTCGCTGGAGTGGGATGGACACTTCACAGTTAATAAGGCCCTTCCCTCGCCATTGTCTTGTTTGACCTGGACGATCCCCTGTGACGTGGGGACTCTAATGCACATCTGACAGTCAAGGGGACTGAGGCTCAGAGAGGACAAGGGGCTTCCTAGAGGTCACCCAAGGAGGTTCCACCCCTCTTTCCCAGCCAGCTGTCAGAGGGTTGACCAGTTCCCTAGCCCTCACTCTCACCCCTACTGCTGCTGGACCATGGCATCTGCCCTCAGAGGCTTCTCCTTCCTCCAGGCCTACCAGGAAAGAAGGCCTCTCCCCCTAGCAATACTAGAAAAAGAAAAAGGACCAAACTCACTACCATCAAGTAGACCTCTGGGAAGCCCCTTTTCCATGGGAAGTAGATTGCCCAGTCTTCCTTCCACAGAGTGGCTGGTGGGCTTGAACTGCCAACCTTCTGGTTAGCAGTCTAGTGCCTTAGGCACTATGCCATCAGAGCTCCTAGCAATAAGACCTATGTAAACTTGGTTTCTAACCCTGGTCCTGACCCAAAATTGCTGTGTGGCCATGGGGCAAGTCCCTGCACTTCTCTAAGCCTCAACTTCCTCATCCACAAAACAAAAGGGTCATGAAGGGTGCTCTCTCTGGCCTTGATGGTTAGCTTCCAGGAAGACCCCCAGTGCTTGTCACCTTCTGGAATTCGTACCCATATGGAGTCCCCTCCCACATCGTAAACAAAAGGATATCATGAAAATGGAACTTTCTGAAACCTAGATCCAGTGTTTCCTTCTGTTGAACATGGGGTCACTATGAGTCAGAATCCGCTCACCAGCACCTAACAACAGCAACAATACCTAGATCCAACCATGTTGCTTACCTGCTCCATAACCTTCTATGACTCTCCTGGTGCCTATAGCATAAGCCTAAACCCCTTAGACTGTTACTTAAGATCTTTTATTATCTAGCCCTCAGTTTTGGGGATGAGTTTTAGCCTTATCTTCAGTTTTTCTTTGCCTCAAATCTAATGATCCACTAATACTGAAACACATGCAAGTCTATTAATATAAGAGTTTCATGCCTCTGCTCATACTGCTCTCTCTACCTTGATCCCTCTTCCCTTCTTTACCTGAAAATTCCTACTAATAGGTCAAGACCCAGCCATTCCAATCCACCATAAAGAGCCAGTCTCCCTCTTCCTCTCCCTCTCCCTTCCTCCCCCCCCCAGATCTATTATATATTGCTAAATTGTAATAATCAGATTACATGTCTTCTCTCTCACTAGACTGAAAAACTCAGAAGCAGGATACATCTTTTCATTGCTGTGTTTCCAGCACCTTGCTCAGTGCCCAGCATAACAGAGTCCATAAAAGTTCTTAAAATGTAAGAAATAGAATGGGACCTTCTAAAAATTAAACTTTTATGTGCTTCAAAAGACTTTTCCAAAAGAGTCAAAAGAGAACCTTCAGATTGGGGAAAAAAAAATATTCGGCAATGACATATCTGACAAGGTACTTTTCTCTAGAATTTTTAGAAAATTCCAGCACCTCGTCAACAAAAAGAAATAATCCAATTCAAAAATGGGCAGAAGACATGAATAGACACTTCGCCAAAGAGGATATTCAGGCAGCCAACAAACATATGAAGAAATGCTCATGGTCATTGTTAGAGAGATGCAAATTAAAACGATGAGATACAATCTTGCCCCAGCACTAGTAGCAAAGTTCAACAAAACAGAAAATAAATGCTGGTGAGGATGTGGAAAGGTTGGGACTCTCATACACTTCTGGTGGGACTGTCAAATGATACAACCACTGTGGAAAGCAGTATGGTGATTACTTAAAAAGTTTGAATTAGAAATACCATTTGACCCAGTAATTCCATTACTAGGTATATATCCTAAAGAAGTGAGAGCCAGGACAAGAACAGACATATGCACACCCATGTTCATTGCAGCACTATTTACAATAGCAGAATGATGGAAACAACCTGGGTGCCCATCAACAGAAGAACGGATAATCAAACTATGGTACATACACACAATGGTATACTAAGCAACCTGAAAGAATAATGCAGAATCGGCAAAACACCGCATAATGCGGATGAACTTGGAGGACATTATGCTGAGTTAAATAAGTCAATCACAGAAGGATAAATATTGTTTTAGTTTGTTATTGTAAAAAGTCAAGGAAAGGTTTATATATGGAAGGAAATTCTCTTTGTTGGTTACAGGGGTGGGAGGGGAGTGGAGGGAACACTGTTAGATAGGTAGAGACAAGTATTGATTTGGGTGAAGAGAGGGGCAATATACCAAATGTGAGTAATCAACACAGTGGCTTTGAGGAAGAGGAAGAAACAGAGAGGTGTATGGGAGGTACAGACAACAAAGATTCTCTAAGAATCCTTTTGCACATACAATACTGCATTGTCAGATGGGTCAGATATGTCAGATATGTCTATGCAGGGGGGAGTGTGCCCATGACCATGTATGGGGTTGGCAGACAATGTTTCTATAAGTGTATTTGTATGTTCTATAAGAATTTCCAGGTATATAGTAGAGCTGACAAGGGACAAGGTTGTAGTCATTTCTTGGTCACAGCCAGCTACCCAGAGGAAGCGAGTATTTGGACCTGTGGGCTCAGGACCATAGTTGCAGGGGGACAGCAAGCTCAATTGACATAACACACTACACAAAAACATTGTTCCATCTCCTACTTTGTTTGGCAAGTAGTGACTGGGATCTTAAAAGCTTGCATGCAGCCATCCAGATGTAACAGTGGGTCTCTCCTAGTCCAGAGCAAAGAAGAATGAAGAAAACCAAAGACACATGGAAACAATTAGTCCAAGTGACTGGTACACCATGTGATCCTCAGCCTATACACCTATGAGACCAGAAGAAAGAGATGGTGCCCAGCTACCACTGTCAACCACTAGGAGGGGGATCTATGTAGGAGATCCTGGATAGAGCGGAAGAACAATGTAGAACAAAACTCAAAATCATTTAAAAAGAGAGAGAGACCAGGTTTGCTGGTCTGATAGAGCCTGATGGAACTTCTGAGACTATGGCCAATAGCTGCCCTTTGGGTCTAGAATTGAACTCACTCCTGTGCCTTCAGCCAAACAAAAGACAGGCATATGAGCTGAACATTTACGTTAGATCAATATACTCCTTGGAGAAAACAATCATGGGAGAATAGAAGGGCTGTGTATGCACAGGGAGACAGCTCAGAGGGCAGGAGTGCATGGGAGGGAAGGACACAGGGAAGAGGAAACTATGGGGAGGAAGTGAGAGGGGAGCTGTTGCATTGTGGGAAATTGCAGTCAATGTCATGAGATAAAGTGTATGTGAGCTGCTGTATGGAAAGTGAATTTGCTCTGTAAACTTTCACCCAAATCACAATAATTTTTTTTTTCAAATGTAAGAAATAACACTCCTTTAAGGTCAAAGCATTTAAAATCTACTTTGGATGGAAATAGATCTTATATCTAGAGCAAGGTATTACAGACCCCCCTGCCTTTTTAAAACACAGCGTATGGGACATGATCTAACCTTGTTTGATTGTGTGATTTGTGTAATACAGATGTAGAGTCTTCCAGAAGGAAGCAGGGAAATCATCCAATAGGTGAGAGACTTCAGGCTGAGGGAGATAAGTAACTTGCCCACATTAAGCAGCTTGAATGATGAGCTTTAATTAATGTCTGGGCTGTAGCATGGTGATGTTCCTTAGTTTACTGAAGGGTTTAGAACCCTTGCCTTGCCTCTACACTAAATAGCCCCAAAGCTCACCTACTGGAGGCAGGGAAATCAGATAACCAAGCTTGATGGAGCCATGTGGAAAGGAAGGGTTGGGATCTCAGACTGAGATCTAGGAGTGCCTTTCCCAGGGGAAGTGTGGCATGTGCTTGGGTGCAGGAGCTTTGCAATGCCCTCCTGTCCTCTGCTATGCTCCAGATGTAGGGGCTGCAGGGATCAGAGACTGAAGGGACTGGGGTGGTCCCAGTTGGGTGAAATGTCAATGTAACAGAGAGGTCACACAGGTCACTCAACCATGGATGCAGGAGAAAGGGCAGCCCCTGGAACCAAGGGCTCCACCTGTCCAGCCCAGTACTGCTCCAGGGGCAAAGTGCCTGGTATGAGGGATGGGAAGGGAGGAGCTCCACTGGGGAGCAGGGAGGAGTAACTCAGGACTGTTTTATCCCGGGAGCAAGTAGATGGGGACGGGGTAGGAAGTAGCGAACTAAGAGACATGGGTTCTAGTGTCAGTTCTGCCATTAAGCACGGCAAGGAGCAACTCAACTACCCCTTCTAGGTGTCAGTGCCAGAATCTGTAAAATGAAGAGATTCCTTACATCATGGGCTGTAGTGAAGATAAAAGAAAATAATACAGTGTAAGAACTTAGTAAATTCTAAAGTGCTGCACAAAGAAACATGATCCTCATTCATTCATTCAACAAATGCTCATCTATCACATTCCAGGCAATGTTCTAGGTATTGAGGATAGCAGCGGTGAACACAACAAAGTCCCTGCTCTCATGGAGCTTACACTCTAGTGGAGGAGTCCGTAGGTGGCTCGACTACTGGCTGAAAGGTTGGTGGTTCAAACCTATCCAAAAGCACCTTGGAAGACAGGCCTGGTGATCTGTTTTTGCAAGGTCACACCCTTGAAAACTCAATGGAGCAGTTGTACTTTACGACACATGGGGTTGCCATGAGTGGGAGCCTACTTGACAGCCACAAACAACAACAGTAACATATTCTAGTGGAGGGAGACACATCCATGAGTGATAATGTATCAAGTAATATATCAGAATGGGCTAAGTTATACAGCAGTAACAAAGGGCCTCAAAGTCTAAGTGGCTTAAAAACCCTAAGTATTATTTCTCATTCATTCAACTACAGGTTGTATGAGGAGATCTCTGTGGGGGGTTCTATTCTTTGTCGTCCTCATTTGAGGGTGCAGGCTGAAGGAGGCTCTGTTTCCAACTTCCACAGATTGCAGTCTAGCTCCAAAAGTCCCTAGCCCTGCTCTGGATGTGATACTTGACACTTCTGTCCTACTTCATTTTCCACAAGCAAGTCACATGGCCACACTTAGCTTCTCTGAGGGTGGGAAGTGCAGTCAGACCTCATATCCAGAAGACAGGAGCAAGGAGTATTTTGTGGACAACACAGAAGAATCCTCCATGGTTTGCAATAAGTGCATGAAGAAAAATAAAGTAGTATAAAGAAATAAGGAGCCCTAGTGGTGCAGTAGTTAGTTAAAGGGCTTGGCTGCTAACCAAAAGGTCAGAGGTTTGAACCCACCAGCTGCTCCATGGGAGACGGATGTGTCAGTCTGCTTCCATAAAGATTACAGCCTTGGAAAATCTATGAGGCAATTTGATTCTGTCCTATGGGGTTCCTAAGTTGGAATCCACTCTATGGCAATAGGTCATGGGTCATAAGGAGATAGGGCAGAGCTTTGTTTAGTCATGGAAAAGCCCTCTGAGGAGCAAATTTGAGTAGAGATGCCCATGAAGTCAGGGAGTAGCCTTGTGGGAAGAGCACACAGAGCCAGGGAATCACAGGAGCAAAGGTCCTGAGGCAGGAGGAGAGCAGGAGACCAAAGGGCCGGAGCAGAAATGAAGGGGGAGTGTAGAAAGGAGAGAGAGAGAACATCAGGGGCAGAGCAGATGATGTGGGCACCTGTCCCCCACAGCAGGGCTTGGACTTTTCTGGAGTGAGATAGAACAATCCCCCTTACTATCTATGGGACCTTCGGCAAGTCACTTCCTTTCTCTGATCCTCAGCTTCCTCATCTGTAAAGTGGGGGTCATGCTTCCCAGGGAGGAAGGTACTCTTATTACCTTCACTTTATAGGTGAGGAAGCTGAGGCTCAGAGAAGGGAAGTGACTTGCCCAAGGTCCTACAGACAGTAAGGGGTGGAGCTAGGCAATCTGACCTCATCGATCTGTCTCTAGGAACTGGGTGCTTATCCACTAAGGATACTGCCACAGCCACCCTGCAGCATCATGCTATGAGTCGGAATTGACTCTAAGGCACAACAACAACTTCCCAGGGTTATTGCAATGATGAAATGCTTAGAACGGGCCTAAGCATTATGGAAGCATGAGCTGTGATTACAATCACTTTCTGTCTCTGCCTCTGGAAGTCCTCCCTTCTCCTCTTCTCTCTCCCTCAGTCCCTAAGTCCCTTCTCCAGCTCTTCAGCGCTAGATCTTATCTCCACTCTCCTGAGCTCCAGAGCCTGAGAGCCCAGGGTGGAATCTCCTCTCTCCACCTCTGTCCTTATAATTCTCTGTAAGCCTCAGTTCCCACATATACCAAATGGGCCCCATCGTCTGGACCTGATGGACTGGGAGAACCTGGGGATCTGGGGCACACAGGTAAGCATGGCCTCCACCCCACCTCTGGCAGGGCAGCCTGGTGGGTTCCTGGCTGCCTACACTCTCCTTTCCCTGGGGGCTGGGCAGGCTGTGGGTGCCCCCTCCACAGTCACAGCCCTCCCCCAGCTCTGGCAGCCAAGCTCTCTCTGGCATGAGCTGGCACCTCACCCAGGAGGGGAGAGCAGCTGCTGAGATAGTGGGAGAATTCCTCCTGCTGCTGGATTTGTAAAACAATTGATTAAAGACAATGCAATTAATTATTCCTTGATGAAATAGTGGAAATTACCCAAGAAAATGAAGATTTCAGCAGCAGAACATTAAATCCCTCTAATTATGTCATTTCTGGAAAAAGAGGAGGGGGGTGAAAAGGATGGAAACATGGGACAGGGGGAGGAAAAGAAGTGTAAAAATAGATGGAGTGACCCCAGGCTTCATGCAGGGTGAGCAGGGGCCAGGCTGATGGGGCCATCACCCCAGGCTTTCACCGTATTGTTCAAAAGGGAAGTCGGAGGTAAGACTTGGCCATGTGGGTGAAGAGAAGCAGCCTGGCAGGTCAGACACCGGATGCTGCCTTGTGTGCATTAACTCATCATCCTCACACTGAATCCCAGTGTGAATCCTCCTTTTACATATGAAAGAAGGAGGCTCAGAGAGGTAACGTGATTTGCGATTTGCCCGATGCTGCTACTAGTTAATAGAGAAAGGATTTGAACTCAGGTCAAACTCCAGAACCTGTACTTTTTCAAGCCCACCTGATTGCAGATGTCAATGCAGAAGCTACTCTGACAGCCAGCTCCCTGAGGGGCTCAGTGGACCACTGAATCTCAGGGCTGGGTATAGGGCAGAACATTCATGGAGGATGGGTGGCTTTCAGGTGCTGACATCTCTGCCAATTCAAATTGGGTTTGGGGTTCTCTGGGAAGGGATCTTTCCAGTCCTCTGTGCTCTCTGATCCCTTTGAATGTGTTTTGCAGATCACGGAGGCATGGCCAATGGGACCTGTCATAGGCCTGGCCTAACAGTCTCTTCCTGGGAGCCCAGGTGGTCCACTTAGCTCAGGACTAGGGAGTTAATGGCCTAGATTCTAACTTGGCTCTGCCAGATGTTGTTGTATGACCTTGAGCAAGTTCCTTGTTTCCCTGGGCCTCAGTTTCCCTATCTGTAACAGAGGACATTGGACCGGTATGGATCTATTTGAAGATAGTGGGCTCAGCCCTGCCCCTGCTCCAATGGTGACCACAATTCCAAGAAGCCAATCAGCCCTAGAGTAGGCAGGGGAAGAAGAGGGATAAGGGATCCCAGAGTCCAGTGGACATGGAGGAGCAGCAAGAGGAGTAGGCTCCTGCTTTCGGGGGTGGGCTGTCAGGAACAAGGAGGAAAATCAGGAAGGAGCCCAGCAGAGGGCAGTGGATGGGACGAGGCAACCACCCTCCAAACTCCCCAGTCTAGGCTGAGTCCAGAGATAGAATAAGGAGATGGGGGAGGAGAGAAGAACAGGAGTCTGGAATGGGATTAAATCACCAGCCCCCACAGGACACCAGTCAAGGGGGCCCAGTGTACAGAAACAGCTGGAACTGGTAGGGCCCAAAGGAAAGCATACTTGCTTCTCAGCACCACCTTTCAACCTCATTCTGGTGAATGTCTGCTCTTAGACCATATCTGGGGCAGGTCCCATAACTCTTCTGGACACACTCAAGCATTATGAGCCTCATTTTTATGAATTAAAAACTCCAATCTAATCTAGCATCAACACTTCTATTTCTCATTCAAGCTAAAGACTCTTTCCTTCCTTCTCTAGCTGGGCCTGACCCAAGCTAAGAAACCTGAGATGGAGATGGGAGGCCTGGTTCTCCAGGAAGACTGGGGCTTAAGGTCCTCTCTGGGGGTGTATATCTTGTGGAATTATTGAGGACTTCCTCACTGGAAGCTTGTGCCAGAGTTTCCCTGATACAGTCAATGTCATTGCAGCTGCTGCTTTGGGGGTTCACCCCTCAGATTCTGATAGGTCACCTTGCCTTAGGAGGCAGACCCTTGGGACAGTGAGCCAGCCTTGGTGTGGCTACTACTGCCCTCAAGAGAACTCTGGCTCAGTGGACTCTGGAAGAACGCACGCCCCCTGCACCACCATGTTGTTGCTGTTGTTATGTGCCATAGAGTCAGACCTGACTCATAGCGACCCCTTCTGGGTTTCCGAGGCAGAATCACTACGGAAGTAAATTGCCCAACCTTCCTTCCGAGGAGTGGCTGGTGGGTTTGAACCTCCAGCCTTCTGGTTAGCAGTCAAGTGCCTTAGGCACTATGCTACCACCATAGACAGTTCCAAGTCATTTCTCCCTGACTCTTCAAGAAGCCAGGGTCAGGCCTCAGCCACTGTGACTAACCAGATTCTAGGGGACATGTGTCAGCCTTCCGAAGTACTTCATCTGAACTTCACTTAAGGTGGGAGTAAGGGAGCACCCTGTCCCTCCCCACATAAAGCACTTCCACCAAAGAAGGCCCCATCACCCATCCCACCCCCTCTACCCTCATCACCCTCACCTCCCTTCATGTAGTGCAGAAGTGGCTGACGAGGGTCACAGAAGCAACTTGGGGCCACCCCCCTTGCAAGCCCTGGAGATCTATATCTCATTTAGAATGTGAGAATTCTCATCACCAGCTACTCTCAGAAGTAATTCCAAAATGGGCAAAAATCCGTTTGCACACCATGTGATGGAGGTAAGCCTCTGCTCAGCCCACAACTTGGACCCCTTCTTTGACCACATTCTCATCCCTGTCACCTGTCTTAGGCCCAGCCCTAACTCTCTCCCTGGGGCAGGACCCAATAGGCTCATGTCCCCTGTGGAGCAACACCTCCACCCCAGGATCCTGGCAAACCTTAGACTGTGGTCCAGAGCAGGGCAGAGGTTTGCCAAGGTCTCACAGCCAGCTCTAGAGCCAGGACCCAAACTCAGGTGTCCCAACTCGCTGCCAGTGCACCTTCCACTAGCTCAGCCCCAGCTGTCAGCCTCTGGCAGAGATGAGCTGACCTGATGGAGAGGCTGGGTCAGGAGGAACGCCCATCCTGTCTGAGTTAGGAGCAAGAATCTGTCATCAGCAAGGTTGGGAGCTGAATGGACTGGGGTTTGAATCCTGGTTTTACCACTTTCCAGCTACCTGATCTGGGGCACCTCACATTTCTGAACCTTGGTTCATTCTGAACCTTGGTTTCCCACTGTAAAATGGGCTTGATAACACCAAACCCTTTGGGTTGCTGGGAAGAATGATGGATGGGGGGATGGAAAGGGCCTATTCTGGTGCTGGTGTGGAGCAGGTTAATTCCCTCAGGATCCCTCATGGGAAGTCAGGATTCTGGGTTCTGCTCCAAGCCAAGACACCAATTTTCTGGCTGAACTGGGTTTTGAACTTTTCTTTACATGCCAAGAAGAGAAAGACTGTGGTGAGGCAGATAGAGATAGCCTGAGGGGTTGTGGAGGGGGCCCTGGAAGACAGCCTTTGGAACTTGGGGGTGGGGGTTCAGCCTAGATGGGAAGGGCTGTTCCTCCCACCCATCTGGTCCTGGACCCCTCCCATCAGGGATGGAACTCCAGCCCCTCCCCCAGCTCCCAGCACAGATGGCAAGAAGGAAATGCCAAGGCATGGAGGCAGGGAGGGGCTGCCCAGCCCCCGTGGCTCCAGCCCTTGCCAAGCTTCCCACAGGAGGAAGAAACAAATCCCCTTCCTCGCCCATGGCACTGCCCCTCTGAGAGCCACAGCCCACTGATGCCCTGGTGCCTTGCATCCCGTTGTCATAGTAACCAGGACTAGCTGACGTGCCGACAGGCAGACCAGGAGCCGCTGCCACATGAATCACTTGAACTTGACATGATAGACACAGGCGAGCAGCCTTCACGGGGGTGGAGGGAGATGGTACCCCCACGGGCATGGAGTCTGGCTGGGCAGGGGGAGCACAGGCTGGATCACTCCTGCCAGAACAGATCTAGGGGGTCCAGAGACTCATGAGACCCTAGCAGTCCTTACCATAGGCAGGGCCCCTGGGACCAAGATGGATGCTCTCCAAGCCCCCATTTCATCATCTATAAAATTGGGATAATGGACTGGGTGGTAAAGATCAAATAAAAGAATGAGTATGCACTTGCTTTGTAAGTGCAAACATGACCCAAATGCTGGCTGCTTCAGAAGGCACAAAGTCTCTGTCCTCCCACAGACTTGGGCTTCAGTCCCCAGTCGGTCACTTGAAGGCTGTGTGCCAGCCTCAGCTCTCTGTTCTGGAGAATGGGGACAATACTCCCTCTGTCACTGGATTAAACTTTGCATGTTCTTGTTGTTGTTATGTGGCATTGAGTTGGACCCAACTCATAGTGACCCCTCCTTGGGTTTCCGAGGCAGTATCACTATGGAAGTAGATTGCCCAACCTTCCTTCCGAGGAGTGGCTGGTGGGTTTGAACCACCAGCCTTCTAGTAAGCAGCCAAGTGCCTTAGGCACTACGCTACCAGAGCTCCCAAACTTTTCATACAGTCTTTTAATAACTATCACACGCTTCTGTGTGCCACGCCCCTGTTAACTACTAGCAGCATAAGAACAAGGCAGACCCTTCCCCTGCTCTCACTGAGCTTACATTCTAGGAGGAGGGGCAGACCCCAAACAAGCACATAGACAAAGCAACAACCACTCTGGTTGTGATGATATTGTGGAAGTGAAACAGGGGGCTGGGGTGCAGAGAAACTGGAGCAAGCGCTCATTTCAGTAAAGAGGTTCAGGGAGGGACTCTCCTAGGAGGTGAGGTCTTAGCTGAGACCTAAGTAATGATAAGAAGTTAGAATGGCCAGACTTCGTCTCACCTACTTTGGTCATGTTGTCAGAAGGGACCATTCTCTGGAGAAGGATATCATGCTTGGTAAAGTGGAGGGTCAGCAAAAAATTCCATCTTGATGAGCTGGGTTGACACAGTGGCTGCAACGATGGACTCAGGTATAGCAGGGATTGTGAGGCGGGGGCAGGACCAGGCAGTGTTTTGTTCTGTTGTACATAATGTTGCTATGAGTTGGAGACAACTCAACGGCACCCAACAACAACAACAAGTAATGACAAAGAGCTGGACTCTCAAGTGAGGGTGAGAGGATCAGAGGCCAAGGGGACAACGGAGCAAGCTTAGCTTCCTGAGGAGGGAAGGAAGGAGGTGTATTTGAAGTGCAGGAGGAAGACCACTGTGGCTGCGGTGGGGCAGACAGGTAAGTGTGTGTCTGATCTTATTCCAAATGCAGTGGGAAGTGGGGAAGCATGGGAGCTTTGAGTAAAGAAGTGACATGATTTGATTTCCATTTAGATTCTGAAAGCATTTTTGCTGCCGTGTGGAAGATGGACGATCTAGGCCAGTCAGTTAGAATGCAGCTGCAGAAGTCTAGAGCAGAGATGAGCATGGTTCAAAACCAGGGAGTAGTGGTAGAGATGGAGAGAAGTGGGAAAATTCAAGATAACTTGGGGAGACAGGATTGCCAGAGCTCATTCATGGTCCATATATGGGGGTGAGGGAAAGGGGAGAAAATAGAGGGTTCCTGGGGGTTCTTGAGTAGTCATGTGGGAGTTCCTGGGTAGTGCAAAATGTTCAACACTCGCTGCTAATTGAAAGGTTGCAGTTTCAAGTGCACACAGAGATGCCTCAGAAGAAAGGCTTGTCAATCTTCTTCCAAAACAATGAGCCACTGAGAACCCTGTAGAACACAGTTCTACTCTGACATGCATGGGGGTCACCGTGAGTGGGAACTGACTGGATGGCAACTGGTGTACTGGGTCATCTCATCTGAGTATGAGATGGGGCTTGATCCATGGGGGTTAAGCCATTTCTTCTGGGGAGAAATGGCCACATGGTAACAGAGCAGCCATCCAGCACATGCTGTCTTCTCTGCCTCCCCGAGTGGCCGCCACCTCTCTGGGTATGGAGAGGCTGTGTGGTGGGGAGCCTCAGTGAGAACTCTTGGTTATAAGGGACAGAAACACAACTTGGATTTCCATAGACACAAGTGGGGTTTATTGGCTGATAGACTCCAAGGAACTAACCCACAGGAATGGCTCCGAGAGCAGCTGGCCTAAGGAGCCCCTGGGTCTGCTCTGCGCTCTGCTTTCTCTACATGCCAGCGCTTCCATTCCAAACGCAGACCTGCTTCTGCCCCAAGCACAAAACAGCTACTGAGTCCTCCAGATTTTTTCAGACAGAGAAATCAAATTTTTATTTTTATTTTTTTCTCTTCAATAGGGCTGTTTTGTCCATCTTTGGCCTAAAAATACGAAAATGTATAGCTTGTGAAGAGGGAAAAAATGACCCAAGACACACATATATTTAAAAAAATATATATTATTTGCCATTCTAAAAAGTATTCGTATACAAAAGTTACAGAATTAGTCTAAACTAGGAAAAAATAAAATATGCAACAATTCATAATAGTGTCCTCTTGATTTTTTCATTCTAGAACAGCCAAGAAAGACTGACCTTCTTTTATTTCCAGGTCAAGAACTTGGAGAAGAATTTTAATTGGTGAGGCTTGAATCATGTGTCACCCTTGGACCAATCAACTATGGCCAAGGGCAGGGTTCTATAAGAATATAGTGGCTCACATTATGGCCATAGTACTGGAAGGGGCTGAGGAAGGACTATGGTTCCCAGGAGAAAAGAAGAATGCTGAGCAGATAGATCCCCTGATGTCCCTTACACAGCAGGAGTGTCAGCTAAATTCCTGACCAGAGAGATGGAAGGGAACCATGAGACAAAAAGAAAAGTTTACGAAAGGTTGAAAAACTGAGTAATTGTCTTTTGAAAGCCCAGAGAAGGGGAAGTCAGAGAAAAGCTGTTGGCCCTAAAAGGCATGTAATGAGATCAGAGGTTAATAAACATTGTCCAGACAGGAGAGAGAAAGGCCCTTATGATCCTAGGGACCAGGGATGCCAGGTGAGGCCCTGTTGATCAGAGCTGAACCAGCAAAGCAAAAAAACAAAGGTGGGAAGTCATCAGTTGCTTTCTGAAGAAATGGGAGGTCTCTGCTACTCTCTAGATGTGTGAGCTTGGGCAAATTAGATTTTGCACATCTGGGCAAAAATATCAGTCGGCTTTTGCTCAGATTTCAAATGGTGAATGTAGAAAATGAAAGAATGTATGAAGAGTTCCTCTCTTACAAGGTTGAGTAAAGATTAAATGAGATAACATATGTAAAATATGTTTTATTTTATTTCTTTATTTATTGAGGATAGCCGGTACTCAATAATGTTGGCTATGATTTTCATTACTACTACGGAGGAGTGTGTGGATCAGGTAGGTCAAGGAGAGCTCTCTCAGTTTTTTGAGCGCTAATGAGAGAACAGTCTCAAATGCTGCAGGCTTTAATTTGTGGTCAGTGAATCCACCCTGGGCAATGGTAATTGAAGCTCTAATTTCTGGTCACCTGCTATGTGCCAGGCACTCTGCTGCATGATTTACTTTACATTTTTTACATGATCTCATTTAATCCAGATGGCAGCGATTAGAGATGGTGTATCAGTCAGCCTTTGCTATATAACAAATCACCTGAACATTTATGCTTAAAAAACATCCACTCACTAAGCTCAGGATTCTATGGTATGGAAATTCCATTGGGTTGTTCTAGCCTTGGCTGGGCTCGCTTCAGCCTCAGCAGTCAACTGCTAGTCAGTCAGCTACAGGCCTCTGCTTTTGGGGATTGGCTGACTGTCATCTGGGTGATGGGGGTGACTGGGTCATATGTCTCTTTCATCCAACAGGATAGCCCAGGCTTATCCACATGGCAGCTGGACAGGGTTCCAAAAGAACCAGTGAAAGCACTCAAGGTCTTTTGAGATTTAGGTTCAGAACTGGCTCAATGTCACTTCCACCACATTCTGTTGACCAAGGTTAGTCATAAGGCCATCCAGATTTAAGGGGAAGGGGGTAATGACCCAGTGCCATCAAGTCGATTTTGTGTCATGGTAACCCCATGTGTTACAGGTAGAACTGCTCTATTGGGTTTTCTTGGTTATAATCTATAGAAGCAGATTGCCAGGCCTTTCTTCCGTGGTGCTGCTGGATGGGTTTGAATTGCAAACCCTTAGATGAGCACAAACCATTTGTGCCACCCAGGGACCTTTTGGTGGGAGAATTTGTGAAGTCGTATTGCCATAGGGTGTGTTCAGGGAGGAGTAGAGAATTGCAGCCGGTTTGTCAGTCTACCATGAATAGGTCCTTGGGTCACTGCCATTTTGCACATGAGAAATTGAGATGCAGGGGTAAAAATGTCTTACATAAATCATGCAACTCATAAGAGACAGAGCCAGGATTTGAACTCAGGGCTCTCCATACTTGACTGCATCATGACATTCAAACTCCATTCTCCCTGGGGAACCCGCCAGGGCCTTGCCTGATAAAATCCAAAGCAGCCCAATCTAAGAGGTACCAAAGATCTTGGCTGAGATGAAGACAAGGCAGGAACAGAGAGGAAGTTGAGCCTGTGGCAGGTCAGGACCACAGGGATTCAGGTGAGGCCTGTAGCCCTGACAGAGATGCCAGTTTTGTGGCAAGGACTTCAGCCTGCCTCATAAGGACACAGACGTGAACAGGCCAGGCCAGAGCTGACCCTCTTTAAGGCCAAAATTTTGCCTGGGCCTCCTGCTGGCAGGGCCCCAACACAAGCCTGTGGTAAGGGAGCAGCCTCTGGTGTCTGCTACTGAGCGCCCAGGCCTAGAGTGATGACAGTGCAGGCCAGAAGATCAAAGAGGTGTCACGAGGTGAAATAAAAGATCTGTCCTCTTAAAGGCGCTCTAAGGTCAGCTCTGCCTGTTCCAAGGGTGAGCAGAGGGGCACTGGGCCAGTGACTAGGACTGCCCCACCTCCTCACCTCCACTGTGACCGGCCCCTCCCCCTCAGAGACACTAGAGCCGTGAGCACAGCTGTGCCCAGCCAAACTGCCTGGTGCCAAGATGGGCCTGGCGGGCTCCCTCTCATCTGTCTCTCTTTAGCAGGAACAAATGGGAATGAGGGAATCAATTAACAAGGCTCCTTAGCCAAGACTGCTGCTCCCTCCTTCCCAGCTTGTTAACCATTTGCATCCAGGACTGGGAAGGACTGCCCTGGCTTGCAGGCCATGCTGGCTCCTGGAGCCCCCAAGCTGGATGCTGGGCTTCTGCCGGCTCTGTGCCAAATGTTGGTGACAGCTGCCAAGCTGGGGAACCGGAGCCAGGAATGGGCACCCCTGTTCCACTTCAGCAGAACTTGGGTTAGTTTGGAAGGACACTCAGAGACTCCAGCCCACACAGCGGGCCTGACCCTTTCTTTTCTCTCCAGGGTCCTGGGCTCTTTTTCTGGTTCAGAGAGGCCTGAACAGGAGGGACAGGCTGAACAGGAGCCTCAGACTGGGAGGTTGGGTCACAGCCAAGCGCTGCGTCAGGGAAAGTTAGGGGCCCAAGGGACAGGGCAGGATTCCTCAGACCATATTCAGTAAGCCCTGACAATTTCCAACTGCAAAAGCAAATGGTCAATGCTAAGAGTTCTGTCTAGGGAATTCAAAGCGGCAACTGTGAATACCTATCAGTCCTGGATAGCCAGGAGCCCTGAGTTCAAGTCCTAGCTCAACAGTTGACATATTAGCTGTGAATGTGGCCTGATGACAATCTGAATTACTAATAGGTCACTCTTTTTCCTACCCACTCTCATCAAACATTTTCACTTGTTCTCTCTAGGCAGCTGGACTTCAATCTTGGGCAGCTGTACTGCACAATTCAAGGGGGTGCCTTTCACAGCCTGCTAGGCCATAGACAGTGACCCCTGCATTGGGGAAAGGGGATCACTGCAGAGCAAGAGAAACAAAGGAGATGCACTCTTGGCCTTTTACTTTCAAAAGATACTCTTCTAAGTTACAACAAAAAGAATTGGATGCAGCTAGCATTGAGAGACACACACACGCATGCATGCATGCATGCACACACACGATTGCACCCTAGACTGGATAAAAGACTGGGGAAGCGATGATGAAAGGGATAAGAGAGAACAGATCATCAGGAAGAACCACCAACCAGGTCCTGCCAACTCGTCCCAATGGTTTCAGAGCCAGGGAACCACATGGGAACCAAGAGTGGCCAAAGACAATGCTCATTCCACACTGTGAGTGAGTTCTGTGCCCAGTCTGGGCCTGAAACCTGTGTCAGCTCATTCATTCACTCCACAAATGGACCACTAAGTAACTACTAACACTACGCTGGCACAGTGAACAGCAGACAAGATCCTGGCCTTGAGCAGCGCGAGGGTGGCTGTGGTCGGCCATTCACTCATGGAAAGTACAGCAGGAGTGAGGCTGTCTGTACCCTAGTCTTGGTTCAGCAGCCACCTGGATCGTCCAGGGGGCACAGTCCCCTCCTGCCCCTCATAATGACCCAGAACACTTGTGAGCTCCCTGGAGAGGGCAGGGCCCTAGACCAGCAGAGGGGTGATGGCGGGATGGAGGAGAGGCTTGGACAAGGCTGAATGAGGTGGGACCAGCTGGAGTCTGCTCAGCGAGCCAAGGGCATGATAGAGCCCCCTGAGCTGCCCCATTACAAGCACATTAGAGTTGGACCTCCCTCCTTTGCCTTCAGTGTGCTTACCCATTTTCTTTCCTTTCCTGCTGAAAGGGATCCAGATTGCTGATCCCTTGGCCAGCCCTTGGCCCCATGTGCAAATTCCCAACCCAGGGCTCTGGTTGCTCCAGTTTAAGTCATGTGCCCAGCCCTGAGCCAATCATTGCCCAGGAGGGTAGAGTGTGGAAAAGATGGCAGCTCCCATTCAGAAAGCAGCATTAGCGTAAGGGGAGAAATAAAACCACAGACATCCTCCACACTGACCTTAGGCATGTCTCTCAACACTCTGAGCCTCAATTTGCTTATCTGTAAAGTGGAGCTCACATAGTGCCTACCTCACTGGTCTGCTTGAGGAGTAGAGGAGATAACTAAAGTGACAATGCTCAGAACACACAAGAACTAAAGAAATAGGGGGCAAGTTAGACTTGGAGCTGCTCTGGCTTTAGTCACTCCCTCTCTAAAATGGGGAGAGGGGGGTTGCCCTGGTTGATCACCCCAGCCCTGATGTCCCAGAGTCCCAGAGCCCAGAACCTCCAAGATAGGTGGTTAGTGAGTGACTGAGCAAAGCCCCTCCTCTCAGAGCCTGGAGCTTCCACTCCATGGTCTGGGGCTGGGGAGGTGTCTCCTCCTGCTGCCTTAACCCTCCCCTTCCTGTCTCCCCATTCTCTCCGCATCCCATGATCCTGCACCCTCAGTCTCTGCCTGCTGTCCTGGGAAAAAGCACATGCTGGGCTGGGCTCGCAGCCCAGAGCTGGACGGCCAGGTTCAGACCCCAGCTCCTTCCCTCACCAGCTGGGTGATCTTGGTCAGGTTCCTTAACCCCTCTGTGCCTCAGTTTCCTCATCGTAACAATGGGGTTGATAACAATAGAAAGTCCTTCATAGGGCTGCTTTCTATCTGGTCTGGTGCATAGCAAACACCACAATGTAAGTATTAGCTATTTGCATTATCACTGCTGGCTCCTGCTCTACCCTACTGAGGAAATGAGCTTAAATGGGTAAGGGGCTGAGTGAGCTGAGCACTGAGGACAGAGCTGTAAACAAGACTGAGTGACGCCGGCCCTGTTCTCCCGGAGCTCCTAGTGGAGGCAGACACATCCACAGGCAGCTGCAATCCAGCATGACCAAGGGAAGCCCAGGGGGCTATGCAGCCAGAGAAGGGGCCCCAGCCCAGGGAGGGAGGGGAGGGAAGGGAGGGAGGACCAAACAGGCTTCCCAGGAGAGGAGTGGCCTGGAGGACAGCACCCATCGGCTGGGTGAAAGAGATTCAGGGTGGGGAGCCCAGGCAGTGGGGCCGACAGCAAAAGAAACTCAACCATGAGGGATGGGTGAGACATTGGAGCCTGGTTCTGGTGTGGAGGAGTCTTGAGGGCAAGGAGGGAGACGAGACGGTGGGTAGGTGGGCCTCCAGCTGGTGGCAGCTGTATTCCAGGCCTTGGTGGGCACCCTTAGCCCACAGTGTAGGCCAGGCAGAGTCTCAGCACTTACCTTTGCTGGCCAGCCACTTTCAAGCTGGGGGTATGATTGTGTGTGATTGACCAGGGCTGTGTGTGTGTGTGTGTGTGTGTGTGTGGCTGTGTAAGTGACAGCCTATTGTGGGTTTGTTCCTATGTGGGACTGTGTGTGTGTGAAATAGTGTGAGTTGGGAGAGGAAGGGGGCTTTGTATTCCTGCTTGTAGCAGTTTAGGGGTGACCACTGTGGGTTGAAGTTATGTGTACATGTATGATGCCATATGTGTGATTGCACGTTCTGTAAGACTATATGGTATGTGGGTGGCTGGCTGTGACCAGGAGTGTCTGTATGTCTGGCGTGCATACATATTTACATACAGATGTGCATGCATGTGTGTTATATGTGCATGGATGTGTCTGTATTAATATGTATTGTGTGCGAGTATGGGTCTGTGTGTGTCTATGTTGTGCATGTGTGTATGTATTGTGTTTGTGCACGAATAAGTGTGTTTGTGTATGAATGTGTGAGACACACATGCACTGTGCACTGCTGTCTGTGTAGTCCAGGGTAATGAGAGCCGCTCCCCCTTCTTCCAGCCCTGCTGCAGACACCAGGGACACATACACACACACACACACACACACACACACACACTTGGGGCTAGGGAGGGGTGGCTGCCCGCCGCTGCCTCAGCCAGTCAGAACTTGCTAATTTGCATGTTAATGAAGCTCGGGGAGCTCTCCAGCTTGAGACTGACAGGAGCCCCCAGCACCCCCCCCAACCTCCCTTGACAAGCCTGGGAGGGGGATATCGAGGAGGGCTGAGAGCGCAGAGGGAAGAGGAGGCGGCGGAGGTGGAGGAGGTTCTGGGATGAGGCTCCTCTTTCTCTTTCTCTGGTTTTCCCACCCCTTAGCAGGCCCCAGACCCCACCACCTTGCTGATTGCTCCCAGCAGGCCCCCTCCTCTCTCCCTGCTCGACCCTGGGCTAGGCGGGGAAAGGGCTGATCAGAGTCAATGGTGCTCTGAGGTGAGGGCAGAGGTGACTGCCCACTGTCCCCCAGCAGATACAGCTCCCACCAGGGAGCACCCAAGCAGGCCACCCTACAGGTACCACCCTTGGATAGATGCCCTGAGAGCAGCAGGTTGGTGCCAACACAGCCAGTGGACCCTCCCTCACCTTCTGTCCAGGTTTCACCCTGAGGTCTCTCCAGCCTGCACTGAGGCTCAACCAACGTGAAGTCTAGGCTCCCATCACTCCCCACCAGAGCCACCAGGAGGGGAGCGATGGGACAGGGTAGGGGACAGGGTGGAGACAGAAGATCTGGAGAGAGACCAGGAGGAGAGAGGCACGGTTATGGCTGGGGAGACTAGAGTAGAAAGGAGGGTATCCCATCACAGGTACCCCTGCTCCCACGAAGGAAGGACAGTGGGTGGGGGAGTAAAACAGTCTCCGCCTTAATCAACAGGTCATTCCCTGACTGTGTAGCTCCCGCCACTGCCACATGCCACCGCCACATGTCATTCTCGGTGCTATCCCCATCCTCACTCTCCACTAGGTCTCTGGCTCAGTCACCCTTCCCATCCCCCACACCTCTTCCACCCCACTCCCCCTTCTGCCTTCCTTAATCAGCCTCATCCCACAGGAGGCTGGGCTCTCTGGGGAGCCCTCAGCAGCCAGCTCCTAACACACTGTCTGGTTTTGCCTCCAAGAAGGTGTGTCCCCTGCCCTGGCAGAGGGACAGTCTGGGCTGGGGGCTGGGTTTCTTCTCAGCCTGGCCCCCATCGGGCACTTTCTTCCCTGCTTTTTCTGCCCTTTTGGATCTCCACCGCTCCTTCCTTCTTCTTTTCCCCAAATGCTCAGATATTTAAATCCACTCATTCATTCATAGTCTCTTTTCCTCCCTGACTCTGTCTTGTTGGCTTTGCCCTGTAGGGCTCCTGGGCACTCACCCTGCCCTACTCCCTGCCCCTTGACTGGCCTTGGTCCCCAGATTTGCCCCCTCCAGATCTGGGAGGCTGAGGGGTGAGGGCACCACAGGGGGCCTGGTCTCTGCAGGTGAGAGGAGAAGCAGGCAGTTTCTGGTGTTAATTGCAGGGAGGATGTCTGGCAGAAATAAGGTGGTTTTTCTGCTTCAGTGAGGACTGTTACAATCAAATTGTCCACAGACAATTAGTGGAGTGGGAGAAATAAGAATTAGATTTCTAATTATTTTCCCAGTAAAAGCCACCCTGGACCCCAGGGGTGAGGGGGAAGGGCTTTCAGTGGAGCCAGCAGGCACTTTCGAGTGGCTTGTTCCCCTGGGGGGGTAGGGTGGGGAGCCCCAAATAGGAGTTGGTGGAGACAGTAAAAGCACCCACCCCCAGCCCTTGGCGCCACTGGGAAAGGGGGAGGGGGCACAGGCTAGCCCTGTGGGGAAGAGCTAAGAATCAGGTACCAGCCCTGACACTAACTTGCTGTCCCTTGTCATTGTTGAGTCTCAGTCTGCTCATTCCAGAAATGGAAGACTAACAATTCCCAGCTAATAGAGTTGTTGTGGGGGTCCCGGGTAGTGCAAATGGTTAAGTGCTTGATTACTAGCTGAAGGGTTGGCGATTCAGACTTACCCAAAGGCACCTCAGAAGATAGGCCTTGCAGCCTGTTCCAGAAAGGACAATCTTGAAAACCCTACCATTTTTCTACCCTGAACATGTAGAATCGCCATGAGTTGAAATTGACTTGACAGCAACTTACAATGGCAGTAAGAAATGTTTTGAGGAGTCCATGAGATGAAATGGTGAAAACAGCTAACAGACTGATTTGCACAAGGAGGGCATCCGGCCTGTTCCCCACTTGGGGTCTTGACCCCAAGCTTGCACCATGGTGCACAGGTTCACTAATGCCTCCACAGGCGTGAAAGTACACACACATTCACGGATGGGGAGTGGCTCCCTGCACACCCCTCTGCCTCCTGGACATCTAGGTCTGTCGTGGTCTCAGAGTAAGGGGGTTTGCAGGGAAAGAGAGCCTGAGCCCAAACAAGCTAACACTTAACAAAAGGCTTCTCCTTGATTGGGGTCAGCCACAGTGTCTACTTCTGTCTAGTAGACAGATGGCAGTCCCTACTGCATAGGGTTGCAATGAGGGTTTACATATGTAAGGGTGTGGCGCCCTGCCTGGACATGACATGGGCTCAGTAAATGTCACTGTTGTTGTTGTTGTTGTTGTTATGTGCCATCGAGTCGGCCCCGACTCATAGCGACCCCTCCTTGGGTTTCCGAGGCAGTATCACTACGGAAGTAGGATTGCCCAACTCACTAGTGGTGGAAATACTATCCAAGGTGTCCAGCCCAGGCCTGTGAAGTTATTGGGGGGTGGGGCTGGGGGCATTTCTGGTGGGGTTTGGGAGCCAAAGGAAGGAATGAGTGTTTATCAACCTTGGTAGCATAGTGCCTAAGGCACTTGACTGCTAACCAGAAGGCTGGCGGTTCAAACCCACCAGCCGCTCCTCGGAAGGAAGGTCGGGCAATCTATTTCTGTAGTGTTACCGCCTTGGAAACCCAAGGAGGGGTCGCTATGAGTCAGGTCTGACTCGACAGCACATAACAACAAGAACAAGATTAAGTGCAAGAGAAGTCCCTAGGTGATGCAAAGGTTAACACATTTAGCTGCTAACCAAAGGGCTGGGGATTCAAGTCTATCCAGAGGCACCTTGGGAGAAAGACCTGGTGACCTCCTTCTGAAAAATCAGTCACTTAAAACCCTGTGGGGCACAGCTCTGCTCTGATGCATAGGAGGCCATCATGAATCAGAATCAACTCAATGGCAACTAACTGATTTGATTCAGGGGTTTTATTAAAAGCAAGGGCTTTGTGCTGAGTGCCCAGGGCCCACCAGGTCCAGCCTTTGTCAGGGACCAAAAGAACAGACAAGAAACAGAGCAGAGAAAGACAGACTGCTCTTGAGCAAGACAGTCCTGGGTTTGCATCTGGGATGTGTCTCCCCGTTCTGAACCTCAGTCTTGTCCTCTATAAAGTGGGGGGAATAATAGTGGCTCCTTCAGAGTGGATGTGAGGCTATGACAGTGCTTTGCCTTTGGTGACTTGTTGTTGGGGCAGGAGGGACTGTTGGCACAATCAGTCTGACTTGAGCACCAGCACCTGACATGTCCTGCACACAAACCCAGGGTTCATGGGTGGGAGTGTCTGGCTACCCTGGGCCATCAAGCCCCAGCTCCACATGGAGGAGAGGGAAGACTAGCTTACTAATGTCCTGTAGCACTTAGGTCTAGCAACAGCCAATGCAACTGCACATAAAAATATCCCACACAGGTGTCACACGTGTTCACACTCTCACCATCGTATTTGTACACATACTCACACTCATGCCCTCCCTGTGCCAGCCCCCTCTCAGCCCCAGGAGGGGCACCAGGATGTCCCCAAGTGAACTGACTGGGAAGCTCATGGCCACACCCACCAGGGCTGCGTGAGGGAGGCAGCTGCAGCCCAGCTGTGGGGTCTGGGGTGGGGTGAGGGGAGCGGCTGGGAGACCCAGCTGGAAGTCGGGGTAGATGAGTTGTTCTGCTGCCTCCTGGGCTCCAGGGACATTGCACAGGCCGTCAGGGGCACCTTCCCACCTGTGGAGCCAGTTGGCTTGGCTGGGCAGAGGTCCCCTGCCTGGAGGTGTCAGGAATCTCTGCCAGTATTGATCCAGCCCTCCCTTCATTCAGCAACAGTGACAGGGACCCTGTGGATGGTGCCCCTGTCCAGCCTCCTCACTCCATCTCTCTGTCTCTGTCTCTCTGGGCCTGGGTCTCCCCGCCCCCCATGCTGGGCTATGTAAATGTGGTATTTCCTGTCTCATCAGCAGGGCTGCCTGCTTGGTTCACATTTAATTGGATCCGTGGTGGCGCCTCCGAGGAGCCACTCATCAAAGGGGTAAGACAATTAGGTGAATGTCAGGGTGGCCCAGGCCCCACGGGGGCAACCTGGGCCTGGGGCTAGGATCCAGGAGGGGTGGAGGCAGGGGTCTGGCTCTAATCCTGGCCTCCCTCAGGACCTGTCCATACTCAGGCCCAATGCCCATTGGGTAACAGAGGCTTAGGCTACCCCAGTGAAGAATTGGTCCCCTTCTGCCCAGGACTCTAGACTCTGAGAACTGTAGCTGGTGTCTCTGGGACATAGAAAAGCTTTGGCTGACCCCTGGTGCCCCCCACCCACCCCACCCCCCAAAGTGCGAAAAGTCAGAGGCCCAGGGCATCTATGTGAATACAGTCAGGTAGTTCCCTGGGCTGGGAGAGTAGCTTTGGGGGAGGATCTGAGCCCTGGGCTGGGTTGGGGTCCCCTGAGGAAACCACACATTCTTTTCATAGTCACACCCAGCCCAGCCCCATGCCTGCTCCTTAGGGGTCCCATTTCCCAAGCCCAGCTTTTCAATCCTCCTCTGTCTCTCTCTTCCTCTCTCCTTCTGTGTCTCTGTTTCTCTGATGATCTGTGTATGGTTGTCTCTTCACCTCTCTGCCTCTGTCTTTAACCCTTCTCTGCCCCTTTAACCCTAACCCTCTGTGTACCCAACCCCTATCTTCCTGTGCCTTATATACACACCTTGTCTCTCTTCTTAGAACCCTCTAGCCTCAGCACTTATCAGTAATTCCCCATTTCCTTCTCCATGGCTCCCTCATGGCTGGCCCTGTTCCAGCAGGCCCACCAAAGACTTACCCTCCTCTCCTTCTAGGTAGATACACAGTCCACTCCCACCCCCACCCCCCATGGATCGTGGATTCCTCCTCACTTCTCCCCTCTCCTCAGGGATCCCCCTGCATTGGGCGTCCCTTCCCTCCTCCTCTATATCCAACATCTCCCTCCCCACTGGCTACTTCCCACCAGCTGTCAACACATTCAAGTTTTTCCCTAGTTAGAAAACAATAGTAAGAATAAAATATAAAAAAAAACACTCTCCCCTGATGGCTGAACCTCTTCCACTCATGGCCATCTCTCTCCTTGCCCTCTAGGGGGAGCATCTGAGAGAGTTGTCTACAATAGCTGTGAGGTAGATACCATGAGCCCCATTTTACAGATAAGGAAATTGAGGCAGAGAGAAGGTAAGTAAGTTATCCAAATTTATGTAACTTACAGGTCTCAATGGCAGGATTTGAACCTAGGCAATTTGGGTTTAGAATTGCTTGTAACTCCTCCACTGTAAAGGCTGCAGAATGAGGACAAGGCGGGGCCTGCTCCTGCCTACCCTTGGCCTGGTTTGGAGCTCCCAGGGTTAGAGTGAGCTCACTGCCTGTGGAGACCCTGCAGGCACTTGAGTTGAAGGGACTAGTTTCATGAGAGTCTTGGAGACGATATACACAAGCACGGTTCTTTGGGGCTCAGATGGCAGGGACACAAAGCTGAGCAAGAACCAGCACTTCTCCCACCCCCAACTGTCACCACGGTCTTGATGCAGAGTCCAGAACCACTCTGGCATCCAAAGGGCAGAGGTTGGCCAGGTTAGTGGGGAGGCTTCTTCAGACGCAAGCAAGGGCAGCAGATGTGCATACCTCCGAGTTTAGGGCAGGAACTGGGTGGAGAGATGGGTGGGCCTCTATAATAAGAGACAGATTTGTGGTCCGCTGTGAGAACTCCCTCTGGAACCTGCAGAAACAGGTGGATACTTTGTGGAGAGAGGTCGAAGGCCCTTTATTTAGCATGTGGGGACTCAGAGACTGGCTCATTTGGGCAAAAAAATAAATATAAATGTGACCTCGCTCATGCTCCTAGGTCCCTGAGCTCTGATGATGTATCATTGCCACAGACATGAACTCATTTAATTCTTATATCAGCTCATTTCACAGATGGAGAAGCTAAGGCTCAGACCAGCTGATCGCCCAAGGTCATTCAGCCAGTAAGTAGTAGGGTCTAGAAGACTCCAGGCCTCAGACACTATCTAGATCACCAGCTACCCCTGGAAGTGCCCAGCCCACTTGAGGGAACTCCCCCAAGTCCCCAGGGATCCCTCCTCCTGGGGACCAGGTTACACAGGTCTCTTGCAGCCTGGTGGAGGTCTGTCTGCCAGGGTGAGCCTCTGCCTCACCCGCCCACCCGTGTGCTAGGGACAGAAGGGGGACTTTATGTGCAATCTGCCTGACTCTCCAGAAAGCACTTAGGTTTACGATGTGCATGAAATTGATCGCCAGTTGGCGCAGCCCCCGCTCGCTCCGTGCCAGCCCAGCACTGGCAGGAGGCTCCCCCCACCCCCTCCCCGCTTTCAAGGAGCATCAAAGCCTCCTGCCAAGGCCCCTCGCGAGGGTCCTTCTCTGCTAACAAGTGCAGAGTGGAGGGGGGAGCTCTGCCCAAAGGCCTTTCCACAGCACACACACCCCCGCCCCGTGATAGTTAAATAGCTCCGTGTTTTATGCCAATTCCAGCCTCTTCTGCTTCCCCTCTAACGAGCCGATGCTTTCAAAGGCCCCACTAATTGGTGTTTGCGCCTCACACACCACGACACTTTGATAGTCACTTAGGACGCAAGTCCATCCATCACACCCACAGTACAGAGAGTCTGAGGCTGCACCAGGTGCCCAGGCCTGTGTGCCTCTGTGCATGTGCACAGTGTGTGCATGCCTAGGTACACATGTGAGAGCAGGTGTGTGCCTTGTTTCATATATGGATGGCATGTGTTTATAAAGTCATATGCATGTGAACATGCATTGAGAAATTCTTCCTTGAGGATATGTCTTATGTACCTGTCTGAGTGTATGTCAGTGCATTTGCACAGGTGTACACTGACATCTGTGCACATGAAGGTGTGTACTTGTGTGTGTGTGCATTTTCCTGGGTAGATGTGTTTGTGTAATCCTAGGATAGTGTGTGTGTATATTTATACGTGCACACATGTGCTTTGTGGCAGACACGCTTGACAGCAAGTACATGTGAAATTCTGCTAGTCTACTAATGAGGTGCATATTCCCACGTCTGGCTGCATGTGTGGGTGTGTGGACTTGTGTGCCGAGCACAGACAGAGTAGCCATATGCATCTGTGAGCAAGCAAGGAAGAGGTGAGGGTGAGTGAACCTGATTGGGGTGTGTGTGCATGCATGGGCATGCACCTTTCTGGGCATTTGTGTATGACATGTGCAGGAAAAGTGTAACATCACAGTCAAAGGCCCACAGGCTTTGAGTTTGAGGCCTGACTCTCATTTTCTAGCTGTGTGACTTTGGGACACTCACCTGACCTCTCTCGTCTTCAGTAGTCTCACTGTAAAATGGAGATAATAAAAGCAATTACCTCAGATTGTTGCTGCAGATCAAATGGGATAACACACACACAGGAATATCAGGAGTGTGCAAGGTACAGGGGTGTGTACCTGGGGCAGGTGAGGCTGGCCCTCTCCAATCTCCCCATGCCACTTGCCCTCCTCTCTGGTAACCCATGGTGCAGACACTTGTCCCTGGTCTGAACATGGAGCTAGTTGCCAGTGACAAACCCTTACCCTTGGAGGGAAAAACTGGAATAATCCACGGGAAGGGCCTCCTGGTCAAATCTGTAATGGCTACAACGGCTGAGATCTTTGCTATATCTCAAGTGTGTTCACACTTTTATTATCTGCCTCTGACAAGCGGGAAACTAAGGTGCATAAGTCGATGCGAGCTGGTGGCAGAGCAGGAACCTGCTGTCAAAGGATGCAGCCCACAAACCAGGTGGGTGGGAAGCCAGGGCATCCCTTTATTCCTGAGGGAGAAGGTGTGGCTTTAAGAGGATGGACTAATGTGCACCTTTGCACATCCCATGCCCAAATACACAAATCTGTCCCCCGGGCTGGGGTGGCCATCTCTAGGGGTAGGTCTCTGATAGGGGATGCCAGGCAAGGTAGGCAAACCCCATGGAACCCAGCCCTGCCCTTCTGGAAACACAGATTGAAAATCACAGCCTTTGTCTAACCCTATCATTTTGTTGCTCACTGCCATCAACTCAGCTCTGACTCATGGTGATTCCATGGACAACAGAACTAAATGTTGCCCAGTCCTACACCATGTTCACATTCATTGGTGTGCTCAAGTCCATCGTTGTAGCCACTGTGTATTTTGAGTGCCTCCCAGTCTAGGGGCTCATCTTCCAGCACTTTATCAGACAATATTCTATTGTGATCTATAAGGTTTTCATTGGCTAATTTTTGGAAGTAGACCACCAGGCCTTTCTTCCTAGTCTGTCTTGGTTGGTCTGGAAGTTCTGCTGAAATCTGTGTAACATGGGTGACCCTGCTGGTATCTGAAACACTGGCAGCATAGCTTCCAGAATCATAGCAACACGCAAGCCACAATAGTGTGAGAAACTGACAGATGGTAGCCCTATCATTCACTCACCAAGAAATTGAGGTCCAGAGAAGGAAAGGGACTTACTTAAGTCCATGTTGTTGTTATTGTTAGGTTCTGTTCAGTTTCAACTCATAGCAACCCTGTGTACAATAGGATGAAACATTGGCCAATCCTGTACCATTCTCACAGTCATTGCCATGTTTCAACCCATTGTTACAGCCACTGTGTCACTCCATCTCACCGAGAGTCTTCCCCTTTCTCACTGACCCTCTACTTTACCAAGCATGATATCTTCTACAGAGACTGATTCCTTCTGACAATGTGACCAAAGTATGAGAGATGAAGTCTGGCCATTCTCACTTCTAAAGAGCATTCTGGCTGTACTTCCTCCTAGACATATTTGTTCATTCTTCTAGCAGTCCATGGTACATTCAATATTCTTTGCCAACACCACAATTCAAATGCATCAGTTCTTCTGCAGTCTTCCTTATTCATTGTCCAGCTCTGATATGCATATAAGGCTACTACAAATACCATAGCTTGAGTCAGGTGCATCTTAGTCTTCTCAAACACTACTCAGGGCCATGGAGCAGAAGAGAATCTAGATCAGAGACCCCTTGCATCCCAGACCACCATTCTCACCCTCTTGGTTCCCTTATTCACCACCAAAAATCCAAAACCAAACCCACTGCCATTGAGTTGATTCCATCTCATAGCAACCCCTGTTGAGTTTCTGATGTGGTAAATCTTTATAGAAGTAGATAACATCGTCTTCCTTCCAAGGAGTGGCTTATGGGTTTGAACTGCCAACATTCTGGTTAGCAGTCAAATGCCTTAGGCACTGCGCCACCAATGGCACTCAATTGGCACTGACCAGCCTGGTGAGACATGGGCCAGAGCAGGGTTCTCCCCATGGGCAGGTCATAGGACTCCAAGTCCATCTGGTGTTCAGCCTGGAAGGCCCACTGTGTCCCCATTTGGGAGAAGATGACCTTTAGACCTAGACTCCTGCACTGCCCCCACCTAGGACTATAGCCACCTTGTAGCTTTTTTCCCTTCCCCCCATATTTTGCAGGGTAAATTTTTGTTACTTTTTTAATTCAAAAATTTGTAAAACTTTAAAAAATAACAACCAGCAGCAACAGCATCTCCACCTTGTCAACGGACACTCCCACATTATTAGCACTACGGTCCCCCAGAGTCATCACCATCACCAGCATCCAGGCATGACTGAGCCGCCCCACCCCCATTCCCACTCTTTAAGCTGTCATGACCCCTCTACCCTTAATAAACCTCTCTGACATGGCCTCAGATTCAAGAAGACATGCCCTTCCTCTTCTGGATGTTCCGCCATTTACATTTCAACCCTCATGTGTTCATTCCAGGATCATATTATCCAAAGTCCTCCCCAAATCTACACCCCTGCCCTTGCTCCCAAGAGCCTGGGCCAGCAGAAACTGCAGGCTGGGCTTTGGCCCTCAAGTCTTCGCTGGGGCTAGCAGCCAGCAAGGGACCATGAGGGGCAGGAGGGGTGAGTGGCCCCCTCCTCAGGCCCGGCGCCCTACCCACCCAGCCTGCGGCCTGTCTGCCTTCCTGAGCTCATTAACTGCAGGTCACCGTTCAGCAGGAAAGACAAGGCGTGGGTTCTGCGGGCGTTCATTAGCCGTGAGAGGAACAGTGTGTGTGAAATTAGCAGTCACCTGAGGACCTCGATAATTTCATAATTAGGAGGCCTAATGGCTCCAGATCCGGATGCCAAATGACTTAACCCCTCGCCTGCTGAGCCCCCAACCCCCAGCCCAAGGCTGAAGGGGTGGGCCTGCAGTACCCTTTCTGCTTTTGCCCTCCTCCCTATGACCCAAAATAATGGTCATCTCTGCCACCCCAGTGCCCAGCACAAGGCCTGGCACAGAGAGGGACAAAACCGAAGTGCACAGAGTGGATAATTGAATGAATGAATGAACAGGTGTTTGGCTTATGTATGACCAAATGAGGAAAGCAGTTCAGCCCCTGCTGCAGGTGCGCAGGGGAGGAACACTTCAGGAAGGAGTGAGGAATGGCCCTCCATCTGTGTGAGTAGGTGTATGGCTGTGTGCATGTCTATCAGGTGCGTGGTGTGTGTATGTACATGCACATGAGCATGAGAACACACACACGTGGAGAGGCCCCACCTGAGCCTATGTGTGCACATACGATCTGTGATGTCAGCTGTGTCCATACTTGCCTCTGTGAGCATATTCACTGGAGGACTTCCTGTTTGGAAACAAAGGGTGCTCTGTGATGGGCCCCCAAGCATCTCCCTTGATGCCAGCATCTCTGGAACAATGGTGACTCCTGAATTTCTATATGGGGGGTGGTAGTGACTGGGGACACATCTAGGGAGAAAAGCTTGCCTTATCCAGTTTTCACTTATACTGAATGTTTATTTGGGATCGGGGAGGCTGGTGCTAATAATGGAGTGTTAAATAAAGTCTTTAGCATAAGGGAAGCCCTTGGGACAGCCTCCAAAGACCCCTCACCTGCCTTTCTCAGCCTGCTCCCAACCTCTGGCTGGTTCTGAGGAGGTGAGCTAGGTGTGGGGTGAGGGTGGGGTGCCCTGAGCTCCAGGCCTGGTGTGCACCTTCCCCAATCTGGGGCAACTGGCTTCCCTGACCCTGCCTCTCTCCTCTAATTGTAGTCTCTGGAGAAGAAGCAGGGGGGAGGTGAGGGGGTACGGGAGAGGGAAAGAGAAGAGAGGAGTAGGGAGAAGAGGAGGTTGGAGGAGAACAATAAAGGAATAGAGGGGAAGGGGGGAAGACAGAGGAGGAGCAGAGAGGATGGGAAAGCTGAAGGAGGTGAGAGAGGAGGTAAGAGAAGAGTGAAGATGGGAGAGGAGGGGAGAGGAGGAGAAGAGGCTAAGAGCATTATCAGCACTTAAAAAAAACGAGCAGCTCAGTTCTTGTTTGGCACAAATAATGGCTTTTTATGAATAAATCATGTGTCAGACGCCTCCCAGAGAGTGGGCATGGAGGGGGGCGCGTCTGCTGGGCTCCAGGGCTGGTGAGGAAGGCGTTATAGACCCCCAGCTGCAGGGGAGTTGCCCCTTTCCCTCCCAGTTGGGCCCAGCAGGACTGAAGCTGGCTCTGGAATTACCCTTGGCCTGAGCTGGGCAGAGCTCAGTTGCTCTGAGGTGGTCCAGCCACTCCCCATTCATGAACTGGGCCAGCTCCCAGGGTCAGAAGTGTCCCTCCACTCTGCTCCTCTCCCTTCCAAAAGCAAAGCAGCCCAGAAGATGATCCTGGCAGGGAAACACCGGTTCGGGTGTGCCTAGGGATAGAGAGGTCTGCGCCAAGCCAGGCTGCCACACCCAGAGAGGAGGGCGGGCGTGCAGCATACATGTGGAGCCTGGAAGAGCAGCACACAGGCATGGATTCCACAGCCCCAGACACGTATGTGAACGTACTTGGAGATGGAGACACTGTCATTCCCACCACACACACATGCACACTCAGGGAGATCCCAACAGACACGCAGCCCCTCCCCCCAGCACATTTACTAACACATGCATACACACACACATGGGCCCACACAGACAGACGCATATGAGGCCGCCTGGACACACACAGACGCTCACATGCAAACCAACAGCCCACCCTCCATCAGCCTAGGGTGGGGGCAGCTTTGCAGCCCATGTGGAGGCCAGACCCAGCTGTGCTGTCCAAGGGTCTGGTTGTGGGAAGCGGCTGGTGCATCTGTCCCAGGGGAGGGGCCATCAGCTGCTATGTGCTCTCCTCCTGGTGGGGACACCCGCATACCCTGCCAGTGAGGTCATGGCTCCCTAGCTCTGAGTCTAGAACATAGGTGGGTCCTGCTGCCTCAGTGCTCCTTGCCACCTCTGCTCACAGCCATCTCCCCAGCGGCAGTGAGGCTGTGGAGAGCCTGGGCATTGGAGGCAGACAGTCAGGGGCAGGAACCCTGGCTCTACCCTTGCTAGGAGTGGGACCTCAGAGAATAATTCCAGTCTTATCTAACTCCCAAAACAAATCTATGATATAGGTGCTACTGTCCCATTTTCCAGACCAAGAAAGTGAGGCTCCAGGCAGTAAAAGCCTCAGTGGGCACTGGAAAACCTTTGCCATTTCTTTCTAGGACCACATTCCATTCACAAATCTAGGAGTCCATCAAACAAAACAGTTGCCATTGAGCCAATTCCAACTTGTGGTGACCCCATGTGTTAGAGAGAACTGCTCTATAGGGTTTTCTTGGCAGTAATTATGGAAGTAGATCACCAGGCCTTTCTTCCACAGTGCCACTGTTGCTGTTGTCATGTGCTGTCAAGTCATCTTCGACTCATAGCAACCTTATGTGCAACAGAATGAAACACTGCCTAGCCCTGTGCCAGCCTCACTATCCCTACTATACCTGAGCCCATCACTGCAGCCACCGTGTCAATCCATCTCATTGAGGGCCTTCCCCTCTTTTGTTGACCCTCAACTTTACCAAGCATAACATCCTTCTCCAGAGAATGGTCCCTTCTGACAACATGACCAAAGTAGGTAAGACGAAGCCTGGCCATTCTCACTTCCAAGGAGCATTCCAGCTGCACTTCTTCCAGGACAGATCTGTTAGTCCTTTTAACAGTCCATGGTACTTTCAGCATTCTTCACCAACACCAAAACTCAAAAGCATCAACTCTTCTTCGATCTTCCTTATTCATTATCCAGGTTTCACATGCATATGGCAATTGAAGATACCATGGCTTGGGTTAGGTGCATCCTAGTCTTCAAGGATATATCGTTTCTCTTCAGCACTTGAAAGAGGTCTTTTGCAGCTGATTTGGCCAATGCAGTATGTCTTTTGATGCCTTGACTGCTATTTTCATGGGCGTTGATTGTGGAACCAAGTAACAGGAAGTCTTTGACAACTTCAGTCTTTTCTCCAGCTGTCGTGATGCTACTTATTAGTCCAGTTCTGAGGATTTTTGTTTTATGTTGGGGTGTAATCCATACTGTAGACTGTAGTCTTTAATTTTCATCAGTAAGTGTTCTAAGTCATCCTCACTTTCATCAAGCAAAGTTGTGTCTGCGTATTGCAGGTGGTTAACTACCCTTCAGGTTAGTAAATATGCACAAACCGTTTGTGCTACCCAAGGACTTCACAGTTCCCCCTGCCTTCCCTCTACTCACTCCTCCACAGACAGTAGGCTCCTCTTCCTATTCCAGACCACCAAGGTGTTCATCAGAGCTGACCTGGGGCCTCTCGTCGTCCCATCCCACACTTATCCCAAGTCACTCCCAACACCTCTGTAACAACATCTGTGCTAATTTTCTGATCTCCCTCTCCAGCCCAGATGCCTTCCTGGGCTTTCGATCCACTATTCAGCTGGATATCTCCAGGCTGCCATCCTGTCCAATGCCAGGGAATACCATTCACACAGTATGAATATGACATGTATATGATATCCCCTCAACACCCCCACATCCCAAGAGATTTCCATAGCATGTAACTCAAGTCAAGTCAGCTTGTCAGAAGCTGGAGTGCCACCTGCCTTGATGTTTCCCATCTCAGGGAATGGCCTGTCTGCCCAGGTGCCCAAGTGAGAAACTGGTCATCACTTGACTCTTGCTTCTTCCTGGTCTCCCTTGTTCAACCCCCAACCAAGTCCCAGTGATTCTACATTCAAAGTATATATGAACTCATCCTTCTCCCTCCAGCCCCACTGCTTTCCTTCCCCTTCCCTGGCACTCTGTGGTTCGGCTACCACCAGCACCTCTGGCCTGGCCACTGCACTCCCTGTCTCACCAGTCTCCCTGTTCCACTTTGGGCCTTCTGCCTCTCTGCTATAAGTAATCCTTCAATCTCTGAGCTTCAGCTGTACTTTATTGCTTTGGGTTCTTGACCCCACATGATGTCTTGACTCCAGGCCTTTGAATGTGCTAGTCCCTCTGCTGAATCCCTCCCCTCCCCAATGCTGGCTCATCCTTCCAGGATCACCTGAAACAGCACCCCTCCAAGGCACATTCTCTACCTCCATGATGGGTGCTGCCCTGCCATTCATTCCCACAGCATCCTCCTGCTTTCCTTCATTCATCAGCTTTGATCTATAATACCTAGTTTACTCAACTGTGTCCCCCTTGAATAAGTTCCTTCAGGGCAGGGATTGTATCTATGTTGCTCTCTCCCAATACTTGGTATAAGACCTGGTATGTAGCAGGTGTTGAGGAAATGTTCTTTGAATGAATGAGAGAATGACTATGGCAGGATCTATGCTAAATACTGTTGCAGTATTGTTGCTGTTAGGTGGTTGAGTCATTTCTGACTCATTGTGACCCTATGTACAACAGAACTAAACACTGTCTGGTCCTGCACCATCGTCACAATCATCGAGATGTTTGCACCAACAGCTGTTCTACTCTCTCACTGACCTGCTACTTAACCAAACGTGATATCCTTACTCCTCCCAAGAAACCCACAGATGGGTGCCGTTATACCACTGTCCAAACCAGGACACGCTATGGAAGCTGATAATTTCTCTATGGTCACACAGCTAGTACATTGCAGGGAACAGACTAAACCTAAGTCTGCACCTTTTTTTAAAAGATATTTCTTTCCACCATCCTACCCTGCCTTTCCAAGTCTTTTCCCCTCTCTGTCACTCTTCCTCACCCATACCATGGGGATACAAATCATACCAAATACAGGACCTGGTACTAGCAGGTTCTCAATAAGGATCTGTACCCCTTCTCCCAATCTCTGAGGCTGATTCGGAAAGAATTTCCACAGGCAGAAGACTTCCCACATGCCTGTTCACAGACAGTGTGCAGAGCTCCGCAGGACGCTCTCCAGCATCCAGAACTCAGTAGGCGCTTCCATCAATGTGTGCTGAGCAGGCAGGCACCAGAGAAGTCGACCAGTATCCAGACACAAAGCCACCGCAGGGTTCAGACGCAGGTATACCCTCCCCCCGCGATACATGCCAATTCTCCTCCTCCGCAGCCCCCCCTTTTCTAGCCCCAGGCGCGGGAAATATTTAAAACAATTTTATTCATGAAAATATGCTGTACAATGCACTCTACACGGCCTCGACACGGCACACACGCACACGCACACGCTGACGGCACGGCCACGGTACACTGCCTACGATACGCGCCAGGGACGCCGCGCCCACCGCCCGCCCCGACCGGACACATAAATAGGGGAGTGAGGGGCCTGGAGTGGCGCAGAGGAAGGGGTGTCGGGTTGCGGGGTGGATCTGGAACTGAGGCTCGCTGGAGAAGCTGAGACCAGTACTGGGGTTGGGGGAAGTAGGAGGAAGAGAGCGAGATGGACCCTGACGAGGGAGGGGAAGACCTAGGGCCTGCCAATGCGGGAGGGGCCGAACTATAGGGTGGGGACCTAAGGCGGTTTAGGGCTGAAGAAGGGCCAAGTTGATATGTTCTCTGGAGGGGGTTGCCGGTTTGGGGTGGGTGAGGCTAAGACCAGTGGGAAAGAGTGTTAGTTGGGAATCAGATCGGTGTTTGGGGTGGGCAGTGCGTCGCAGCGAGGGCCCAGCAATGAAACCGAAGATTCGGAGACACCCCTGCCCTGCCCTGCCTCCTGGTTGCCTTCCTCCACTAGCGTCCACAGCAGGGGGCCACATCGCCCCTCCCCACTCCTACCCAGCCAAGTGCAGCCCCCTCTCCCAGGCATCCTGCCCAGGTTCAGGAGTTTCGGCCAAAATGGTGGGGTGCCCCAGCCCCGTCCTACCACTTCCCTCAGCGGTCAACTTCTGGGGGACATCTGTAACAGGGCTGGGGCTGCCTTCTGGCTCCCCCTGTGGGGCTGAAATCAGGGATAGGAGCCCGGGAATCAGAATGGGAAGACAGAGACCCCGTGGGGGCAGGGTGGGAGCACCCGAAGCGCAGGGGGAGACGCCCTCAGCCGGGCACCCAGCTCTGGTTGGGGGGCGGAGCCCCGGCCAGCCCCGGCGGGGGCGGGGGCAGGGCCGAGTCAAAGTTGAAGTCCATTTCGTCGCTGTCCATGAAGTCGTTGAGGATGATGGACTCAACGTCGCACTCAAGGCTCCCGCTGAACATGTCCAGGTCCAAGTCGGCCGGGAAGCGGTCAGGTGCAGCACTCAGCGGCCCGGTGGCGGCAGCAGACGCCGCGTACGGCCCAGGCAGCGCGTCCAGCAGGAGGCCGCCGGGCGGGCCCCCGAAGATAGCCGCGTGGCCTGGCGGTGCCAGGCCCGCGGCGCCCGCCTCGCCGGGCAGCGTCATAAGGCTGATAGGGTGGGCTAAGGCACTGCGCGAGGACGCCGGCGGCGCGTACGGGGCCGCCCCCTTGCCAGGGTAGGCGGCCACCGCGCCTGCCAGCGCCAGCTCCCCCGGAGCGCCCAGCACCGGGCCGGGCCTCGGCGCGGGTGGTGGTGGCGGCGGCAGCGCGGGTAACGCCCCGGGGCGGAAGGGCGCCGTGGCCGGCGCGAAGCTGGCCTGCTTGTTTTCCTGGATGGTCTGCATGGGCAGGCGGCGCAACGCGCCCAGCGCCGGTGGCCCAAAGCCCCCGCCGCCGCCGTAGGCTGTGCTCTTGCAGCCGCTGAAGTAGGCAGGCGCCCCGGCGCGGGCCCGCGGCCCGTACGCGTCCTGCGCGCCGTCCAGCAGGGCTTCCGGCAGTCCTGCGCCTCCGCCGTGCAGACCCAGCGGGCCTCCTAGCTCGCCCAGACGGGGCAGCTCCCCGGGACAACGTGCACCCAGCGCCGGCGACAGTGCGCTCGCCGGGCTTGGGTACATGAGCGGCGACGACGGCGCCAGGGCCTCCAGGGCCTCGTCCTCCTCCAACTCGGCTGCCTCCCCTAGCAGGGGTCGCCCGCCGCCGCGAAAGTCGGTCCACGCCTCGTAGTCATCGCTGGCGTGCGAGGCCGGACTGGCAGCCCACTTGGCCGCAGCAGGCACCGGCCCAGGGGCTGGTGCACCTGGAGGGCTGTCGTCGGGGCTCCGCTCTGGTGCCTGCAGCTGCTTCTTCTTGCTCGCCTTGCCCTTGATGCGCAGGAACTTGGCTCCGTTGTCCATGGACACAGCTCTGCGCCGCGGGGTCTTGCCAGTCTTGCCGCCTTCGGGGTTCAGCATCCACCAAGAGCTCTTGCCTGTGCCCTCATTCTGCACGCGGATGAAACGGGTGTGGAGCGACAGGTTGTGCCGAATGGAGTTCTGTGGCCAGAGACAAGGATAGGTGTGGGGAAGTGGAAAATGGGAAGGAAAGAGGGAGTAGCGATGAAAAAGGGAGGAAGAGAAAATGGAGAAAAGAAATGAGAGGATTAGAGAATGGAGCAAAGCCAGATGGGGGTCAGGGAGGCAATAAGAATGGGGCAAAGGGGTTGGGCAGAGAAAGAAACAAAGGGAGCAAGTGTAAGTACTCCAATGGACAGACCCAGAATACCCATCTTCTAACCCCAGAATTTCAACCCCTGCCCCGACACACACAAACACACACACACACTCACACACTTCCAAGAGGGTAGGGCTGTAGCGTGGGGCCCAGCCAGTCCCTTGCGGCCAGGCGAAACTCAGGACTACTTTAGGCCTGCCTGGACCTACAGTAAAGGAGTGGGGACCGCCCTCTCCCCTCCTCCGCCAAGCCCTGCCTGGGCTGGCCAGGCTGCCAGAGCCCCCCAGCAGATTATGTAAGGGCTCTTGCCGCTGCTGGCCGCCGCGCGCAGCTCATTTGTCCGCCCTCCTCCCTCCCCAGCCTGGCATGGCGCCAGGAGCCCGAAAACCCAGGGCTCCAGAAATCAATCTCGCGGTGACTGATTAAGCCCTGTTTAGAACTAATTGCTCTTTCGTGTGTGGGGAGAATAAATTACCTGCTTTAATTTTGTGTCTTTAAAATGCAACTGCAGGTAGAGAAGACTGTTAACCCTTTGCTGGGAGGGCCTGGCCAGGCAAAGCAAGATAGGCTGGAGGTCCTCCCAAGGTGGGTATAGGGCTGAGACATTTCAGGGATTACCTCCAAACCTTTGGAGCTCCTGTGGACCCCACAGAGGCCTTGATCTCACTAAGCCTCTCAAAAGACATCCATTGGCCAGTAAGACCTCAGATGTCATCTCCAGGCAGCACCTGCCTTCAGGCCAGCCCAGTTCTCCATCCTGCCTAGTGAGCTGAAGTCTGCCTTCCCCTTCTGTCCCACCTGTTAGAGTAGCTCAGCCCTCAAAGCCCTTTCCTTTAGCTAGTGGGACCTTCACAAAATCCCCACAAAGTAGGTGGCATAATCTCCATTTACAGACAAGAAAACCAAGGCTCAGAGAAGTGAAGTTTCTGCTGCATCTCAGCACCTCCCCGGTTTCACCTTTGCCGCTTTCTCTGCCAGATCATCTTCTCAGTTTCAGCTGTACCAGTCTCCAGAGCTCCCCTGTCATTCCCCACTTGTTCAGGCTTGCCCTTAGGGCAGAGGCAGACAGGGGAGTTCACATCTTCCAGTACCTGGATCCCACAGGGACCTGGAGGCCTCACCTTCCAGCTTAGGCACTGCTGTGAAACAACATGGGCTTTGAAATCAGAAGGGTTGGGCAAGACACCTGACTCTTCAGCTGCCTAGCTATGTGACCATGGGCTCTTTACTCAATCTCTTTGAGGCTCAGTGAACTACTCTGAAAAAAAATGGAGATACATTCAGGAAAGCCTCATAAGGTTGGCAGATCATGAAATGAAACATCACATATGTGGAAGTGTTTGCTGAACATACCAGGTACTCATGGACATTGGTTACATCCCCTCACTTAGCTCACCTAATAGAACTGTCTCCGCCTAGCTCATATCATGTACTTGGTAGAACTGCTGGGCACTGACAACTCTTGTGAAGCTGGCATTACCCCATCTCATTTATCAGGGAACAAAGGCCCAGGGGGTGATTAAGTTGTCTGCAGTCCCACAGCTGGGTAGCAGTGCCAGGTATCACTCCTGGACCTGCTCTTCACTCCTTAATCCAATGAGCCATAGTTGTAACCACTGCTCTGGGCAGCCTCTCCTTCCTACCACCCTCCCACCAGTCTCCAGGAAGAGCAGGTCTGTCCTGTTGCCCAGAGTACCTTTAGTTCCTCATGCCCAGCTCCAGGTACTGACCTAACTCTTAAGGGTCCCAAGCTCCCTGTTTCTGGCACTTTCTGGTCTTAAGAGGCAACACCTGGGGCTCCAAGGTCCCTCCCAACATTGCCCTGCATGGCTTCTCCTGGGAATCAGAGTAGAGGGGAGCTGGATCCCAAAGGAGTGGTACTCCCTCAAGTAGGTCCCCCCATCCCCACTCCTGCCCCAGCACCTGGCTCCCCAGCCCCTCCCCCACACCTGTGTTCCAGGCCTTGGAGACCTCACAAGTTCTCCTCCCTCATGAGACTGTCTGTCTTACTGGAGGCTCTACCTCCCACCTCTCCACTTCCCAGCTAGAGCTCAGGCAACTCCTCTTTATCAATGTCACCATGTGCCAGCCACTTTCAAGTGCTGGGAAGAAGAAGGGAGGGCATCACCAGGTACCAGCACTTACTCAGTATCTGTCTATACACTCCTGGATGCACTAATTACTTTATCTCATGTGATCATTACATCAAATCCCTTACAAGGCAGGGATTGTGATCCCCACATCAAGAGGAGGCAAGTGGTGCTCAGAGAGGCTAAGAAAGTTGCCAAAGACACAAAGCTTATAAAGTGGCAGACCCAGGTATCGATTTCAGGATGATCTTATTCTGAATCTGAAGGACATCACATTCTGCCAAGGGAAGGGCAAATAAGTCAAAGAATTTCCAAAGAATCTGAGGAAGCCAGTACTCCAGAGTTTCTTAAACTTTCCATGTAAACTGTCCCTAAAGGCTGACAGGATGGGAAAGGTAGGGGTATGGTCACACGAACAGTTGTTGCAAAGTCGAAATTTCTTAATCTTGTGCTTTCATTTAAAATTCAAGGAAGTTTTGTACTGTATTTCATAGTACATCTAAATTTTCTCAATATAAAAAGTTTTGATTATCACCTAGAACACGTGCTCCCAGACTATGAAGCCCCTCTGTCCTCTGCCCTGGAAGCTCTGCCTCAGCCTGAAACTATGGCTGGTCTGACACATGAGGACTTTTCCTGAAGTCTCCCAGGACCTGGTGGCAGAGCAGGGATGCCCGGTGCTCCTCCAGTCCACCAAGCCTGACCTGGGGAAAGCCCCTCTCCCGTGCCAGGCCTCAGTTCACAGGCAGGAAATGAATGGGGATGACCAGTTGTACTATAGGGACATGAAAATTCTTGCAATCACCCACCACAAAGAGGGTTTTTTTTTGTTTTTTTTTTAATCTTTGTATTCTTTTTTTTTCCCCCCTAATAGTGGAACTCTTGGTAAATGGACTCGAATTCGAATTCAAACCTTGATTAGGTAAAACAGGCCAGAAGAGCCACGCCCTTTCAGCACCCTCCCTCACACCTCTCACAGAAATGGAGGTCCTCAGGGAAGGGATCCTGCGGGCATAGAGGGGGAAGTTGAGGCCTAGAGGGGTAGTGTCTTGCCTAGTGTCACTCTGGTCAGTGGGTCAGAGCTGGTGAGGAGCCAAGCCTCTGACTCCTGAGCCAAGCTTTGCACCAGGTGTGCACCAAGGCTGTGCCCCATGAGGGAAGGCAGGCCCTGCAGCTTAGTTTGGCTCCTCAGGGCCCAGCCACCTGGTACCAATCAGAGCTCCAGGCCAAGATCCAGTGGCAAATGCTGATCCTAACTCTGGCTTGCCTGAAAGGCCTCTTGGGAGGCCAGAGGCCATGGAGGAGGTGAGGAAGGCAGAAGAGGGAGCTGCCTCTGCCAGGCAGCAGTAACCAGGGTTCCCTCCCTCTCAGGGTTGCTTAGCAACCTGTCACTACAGCCATGGCCCCAGCATGCCCGGGCTCCCTTGTGCCTAGAGCTGGGCTGGGCTTTTGGGGCATCATACTTCCCCACAGTATATCCAGGGCTGGTGCTGGCTCCCAGGGGAGAAAGGACCTCCCAGTTTTGTGGGCAGAGGTGAGGGGCCCTGGGTTACATCCTGTACCCACATTCCCTCAGAACCTGAGCCAGGGTGGCCAACCCCCTGGCACCTCAGCCACCAGGGAAAAGAGGCTGCCACAGGGCACAGTGCATGGGCTCTGGCATTAGATCTGGATTCCAGTCTGACCCCAACAGCAATGAGCTGTGTGACTCTGAGGCAAGATGCTTTGAACCTCCATTTCCTCAATTGCCTCCCTGTTCCCACTTTTGATTCCCAACAGTCCTCCACACAGTAGCCAGAGGGGTTCTTTAAAATACCTTGGATCACAGCCAGTCCTGCCCTCATCCCTCCAGTGCTCACCCCACCTCCCATCTCACTGCGAGTAAAGGACAGAGGTCTTGCCCACAAGACTCTCTGTGACCTGACTCCTCTCCTAACACTGTGCCCCAATCCCTTCATTCCTTGCTGGCCTTCAAACCTGCCAGGCATGGCCCCACCTCAGTGCCTTTGCCTCAGGGGGAAACACTGGTCCCCAGACACCCACACACAGCTCTCATCTCTCTTCACCTTTTGCAGAGAGGCCCATCCTGACCACTTTTTAAAATGGCTCCTCTTCCCTGGCATTTCTTGGCCCCTTTAGCCTGCTCTAAAGCAATGATCATTTCTAAACTAAAATACAATTTTCTTATCTTCTAGGTGTATTGTTTATGGTCTGGCTACCGTTACATTAGAATGTAAGTTTCATGAAGACGGGTGGTTGTGTTTTGTTTACTATACCATGTGTTTGGTACTTGAAAGAAAAACACCTCTTGCCATTAAGCTGATTCCTGCTCCTGGTGACCCCATGTGTGTCAGAGTAGAACTGTGCCCCATAGGGTTTTCAATGGCTGAATTTTCTGAAGTAGCCAGCCAGGTCTTTCTTCCAGGGTGCCTCTGGATGTACTCAAACCTCCAACCTTTCAGTTAGCAGCCATACTTAATAAAATGTGCTTATCGAATGAATGTTTAAATGAAAGAATAAGTGAAAGAAGAGAAAACAAAGGGAGAGGGAGAGGAAGGAAGAAAGGAAAAAGAGTAAAGGGAGAATTAAATGAGACTGGGTAGAGTGGCTGGAGCTCTGGTGGTGCAGCACCTAAAGCATCTAATTGCTAACCAGAAGGTTGGAGGTTCAAAACCACTAGCCATTCCATGGAAGGAAGATCTGGTAATCTACTTCCATAAAGATTTATTGCCTTGGAAACTCAGTGGGGGTCACTATGAATCGGAATCAACTCAATGGCAGTGAGTTTTGTTTTCCGTTTGGTTTGGGTGGAGTGGCTGGCACATAATAGGGGCTTCTCCATACTGGGCTGAGAGGCAGGAACAGAGGACAAATGAGATACAGGAAGAAAGGTAGAGAAAGTCAGGAACAACATGATCCACAGAGGGAACTGCAGAGAGGAGTAAGAGCTTCAATGTAAGTAAAGAAGTTCTCATAGGGTGAACAGTGCAGCTGCCCAACCAGCCCCCGATCCTGCTCCCTCCTGCTCCCCAGAAAGATGGGCTAACCCAGGGCTGTGTCCACCCAAGCTGGTTTGGATGTGGCCAAGGCCTCTCACAGCCTGGGCTAGAAGACACACCAGGAGCTCTACTGGGGACAGAAAAACTTAATCCTTGCTGATGGTGCCTCCCTGGTGGACAGGGTTTGATCCATTTGGTGGCGGCACCTCATCTATCCAGTAGGACACCCTCATCTATTCCCAGGACACCCTTCGCCCACGAGCAGTAATGCATTCATCTGACAGCACAACCCCATTTATCCGGCATACTGGTCCCATTTATCCAGCAAGTACAACCTCATTTGCTAACAGCTCTCCATTCACCTGACGGCCCCCTCATTTATCCAGCAGGACACCCTCATTTATCCTCTGAGTCGGAGACTCTCCTTCCTCTGTGGTATGGCTATGTTCTCTGATGGTGCAACCTGACTGATCCAGCAGGATGTCGTCTCTCCTACAAGTACACTTCATCCTCTGACAGTACCACCTCATTTATCTAATAATGCAGCCTCACCTTTCCTCCAAGTACCACCTCATTCCCTGACAGTACAACCTCGTTTATCTTCCAGTACAACCTCATTTCTCCTCCCAACACAGCTTCATTCTCTGACAGTTCAACTCATCCAATCTTACTTCTCCAGCCAGATCTCTGGATGGGGCGGGGGTAAAAAGAAGAGGGGTTTCCCCACTCCCTGGCTCCTGCCTACAGAGGGCTGCCTAGTGCTGTGATTATGGCCAATCTCCGCAGACCCAGGAAGGACCGTGGTCTTGGTGTTCTACATCGCTTGGCTCCGCTAATGTCCACTGTTGCCCCACCTCCCATTTTGTACCCTGCTTTGACCACGTCCTCAGATTGGATTCAGGGACAAGGGCTCCCACACTGTGCCACCTTCTTACCCTGTGATCTTGGGCTGAGAGGAGGGGATTAACCTTTCTGGGGCCCATTCACTGGTAAATGTTTAACAATCAGCTTTCTAAGGGATAAAAGAACTACCTAATTGGTAGCCCTTGCTGATTTCTGTGGTACAGATATGCCCATTGTAGCTGATTTCAAGCTGCCTGCGTGATGTCACTGACTGCAGAACTGGGAAGAAATGTGCACACCTGGCTCTCGTGAGCCAGTGCAAGCTGACTCCACACGCCCCTGGCATGTGCCTCAAATACTGAGGCAGGAGAACGGCATCACCGACCACATGCCAGACTTAGTCTCACTCACTCACTCAATGCTATTAAGTCGATTCCAACTTACAGCGACCCCCATTGGATTTCTCCAAGACCATAAATCGTCATGGAACCAGACTGCCTCATCTTTCTTCCATGGAGCTGCTGGTGGGTTTGAACAACCAACCTTTTGGTTAATAGGTAATCACCTTAACCACTACACCACCAGAGCTCCTTCGACTTAGTCTAGGCCCCTGCAATCTTTATTACCATCCTAAGTCCATACAGCTGGGAAGTGGTGAGGCCAGGTTGGATCCCAGGGCTATTTATTCCAAAGTGGGATTTCTGTCACTATGCCACTGTGGTTGGAGCCCTGCCACCCACCCCATTGACCATCTCTGCCTTGGTTCTCAATCTCAAACTGTCCTGACTTTCATCAGGGACCAGAGGCCCTCTACCCCAATCTTATGCTGCCTTTTCTGTGCCCCAGCACCTGGGAGCTTCCAGGGCCTTCTCAAGTTCAGTCTTAGGTCTTGGGTCGACCCATCTAAGCCCAGACTAGTTCCCATCACTGTCCAGGGCTCAGCCCAGCTCTCCTCAGGAAGTAGTCCCTGACTGTCTGATGGGGATAATGATCCATCTCCTACTCAGAGCAGAGACCACCCTGAGGGGCTATAATGAGAGCTCTGCTCTCCTCCAGGATTCCCATTTCCTTCCGCCCTCCTTCCCTCCCGCCCTGCATGAAGAAATGTCAAGGGCAGGGTTGAAATCCAGTTTCATCCAGGTGACCCTGGACCTCTCCTATAAAAGGTGGCAACAATTCCAACATCCACAGGGAGGGATGAGACCTGGATGAGATCCTACAGGTCAAGAATTGCATTCCCTCCCTATCTCAGAGCCCCAGGAGCAGCTCCAGCAGCCCCCTCCCTTTCCATCCCTAGCCCCCAGCCCACTCTGGGGCTGCAGCCTGGCCCAGGAGCACAAGCCTATTTCAAAGCCACAGTTTACTCAGGGGTCACTTGCTCTGCTGCCTGGGGTGAAGCTGGGGTGCCTAGTCCAGGCAGGCTGCCTGACAGAAGAGGAAGGCAGGGACCTGAGGCCATGTGGGCAAATCCTCGACATTAGAGGCTCCAGTGTGGGAGAAGAAGGGCAGGTGAGTGGGTCTGGGGTCAGTACTGGGATAGAAGTTGGCATCCAGGGGCCAGCAGGAACCAGATGCCCAGAGCAAGGTGTAAGGTCAAGAACTGTTGGCCCCTCCCTGTGACTCCCAAGAGGACACAACCCATACAACCATCTGAGCAGCAGACAAACTAACAACAGAAGTTTAAGCTCACGCCTTACCAAAAGTCTACAGTTCCTCAACATTCGTGGGCTTGGGACCAATTCCACACTGACATTCAAGAGCCCTCTTATGCCCTCCAGCCCTTACTACCCCCATTTCTTAAGCCCTTCTGGGGTTCCAGCCACCTTAGATGTCTCATGCCTCCATGCCTTTGCACATTCTGTTGCCTTTGCACATTCTGCTCCCTTTACCCTCTTCTCTCTGGTCAACAAGCTTCTGCTCCTCCATCAAGACCAGTACTATAGCACCTCCCTTGCTCCCTCTGTCCCCCTCCCCCAAATATGTAATTGCTCCCACCTCAGTGCTACCCCAAAGATGTAACTGCACACTATAGTATAATTCTGTGTAAGTTTGTTTCCTCACTTGACTGTGAATTGTGCAGAGGGAAATCCTTGGCTCATAGTAAGTTAACACACAAGGTGGGGCTCTCGGCAGTCGAGAACCCTTCAAGCCTGCCATTTCTGTGCAGATGCTGTCCAGCTCCAGGCCCTGCCCACTCTCTACCAGGGTCCTGCCTGAACCTCCTCCTCTCTGGTTTCGCCTGCAGCTCCTGCAGCTTCTGCTACCTCCCTGCTTCTCTTCGGCACTTCCTGATCCTCAGGAGGATTCAGCAAAGTGAAGACAGGAGGAGAGAAGTGCCATTTATTGAACACTCACCATGTGCTATGCACTGTGTTGGGCATCAACCATTATCACCTCATTAAATCTTTGTAACACCCTCTGAGCTGGCTTATCATCCCCATTTTACAGATGAGAGGTGGCCCCAAGAGACAAACTGACTCGCCAAGGTCACGTAATTGTAATTGATGGTGAATTCTCACCCTGCCCCTTGCTCATCCTCCTGCCCTGAGATACCTCTGTAGGGGTGGGGTGGGGAGAGAGACACCAAGCAGAAGCCTCTAGAGTGGGCCCAAGGTTAGAGGGAGCTGTCCACAGACTGCCCCTTCCTCTTCCAGGATCAAATTAAATCCCTAAGTGTACAGTCTTTCAGATCTCTCTCTCCCTGTCTCCCTTCAGTCAGAGCCCCTTCCCTCCCTCCCTCTGGATGCAGCACCTCCCCACACCCCTGCCCCAGGCCCTGGGAGCAGCTGTGGTGACCTCATCCGGCCCTGCCCCAGGAGGCTCTGGGGAGGGCCCAGCAGCTGTGCCCCAGCCCTGCAGGCTGGCTCCTGGGGAAAGAAAAGAAGGAGTGGGCATGGTGCCAAGAGAACCATCTGCTCTCCCAGGGGCATGGCCACCCGCACAGACACTGGCCTTGCCCCCAGGGGCCGCCCTTGGCCCTCTGTCCCCATGCCAAGGTGCTCCAGCAGCCCAGGACAGCCCACCCAGACTGAAGCACCAGGCTTCATCTACCGTCTGTCTTCTGGAGATTGAGAGGTCCTTGCAGGACACTGTTGCAGTACCATGACCGTCTGGTGAAAAATGAACAAGTGCTCAGGGTGAGCTCTGGGGACAGAAGACAGCGGCCTGGGCTGGGTGTGCTGTGCACTGCCTGCCCCAGCCCACCAGCCCGGGCTAAGAGGCTGCAGTACCCCCTGGGAGCCTCCATCCCACACATCTGCTCAGCTGGCAGGTGCCTCTGGCAGAGGGCAAGCCCCTTCCCCCAAGGCCCCAGCTCAGGTTACAAGAGGAGGCCAGCTGAGGACAGGGTGAGGGGGAGAGGGAAAAGGAGGTGGTACAGCTTCCCAGAGTATTGAAGGAAGGAGAACTCAGATCTCTAGATTGGTCTCAGAGCCAGAAAGCCAAGAGCCTTGCCCAAGGTCACACAGCCTGCTAGTGAGGCAAAGAAAAGCTGGTGTCCGGGGCAAGTATGACCTTGAGTTCAAGGTCTGGGTTCGAGTATGACCTTCAGCAAGTCATTTCCTTCATCTATCAACAGTGGGGGATGGGGTGCCTAAAACTACCCTGTTTGCCTCCCAAGGCTATGGGGAAGGTTTTGGGAGAGGTGGAAAGGGAAGACTCTGGTAGGCTGGGAAGTACTGGATCAAGGGCAGGAGGGAGTTTGAACGTGCTGAGTGTCTGACAGCTCAGTGATGGTGGAGGGAAGCATTAGAGGGAGGACACCCCACCTCTGGACACACGTGCACATACATACTCAGACAATTCAGCATCTCTCAGAGGGCAGGGCCCAGGGACCCCTACCCTGAATGGGGTAGTTCCTTTTCCTAGAGCACTGAAGGAGCAGTAATGATGTTGGCCAAGCATTCCTGGGGACTTTACATATGTCTCTCCTGAAATCTTGGGCATAAATCCTAGGATTATCCCATTTTGTAGAAGAAGAAACTGAGGCTTAGGTACCTAAGGCCACACAGGAGTGAGGGGTAGAGCTCCTATTTGCTCCTTCCCAGTTTGCCTCCGGGGCTTGAGTTCCTAACTACACTATTTACTTCCAAGATACTTAAAGCACCAAAGAGTGCTAAATGGCACCTCAGGAAGGGTGGGAGCCAGGCTTGGCATCTGGGACTCTCTGGACCTCCACCCTATCTGGAGCTCATCTTCTCTCCTGAGACACTCTTTCCTTCCTGTCTACCCTCCATACCAACCTAGAGCGATCTTTCTGCCCAGCCCCCATGGCTTGGAGTGCCTGGGCTTGGCATTCAAGGCCTCTGACTCTCAGGCCCCTGCTTGCTTCTCCAGCCTCAGCTACTGATGGGCTCTGGCCAGCACAAACCTCATGGGGCTCTCTATAGAGTCCTGAGGGTCTGCTGGAATTCCCTCCCCCACCTCCAAGCACCCAAAGCTCTTTATCTGGCCTTCTATCATGACCCTGAGCAGTTTTTCAGCCTGAATCAGAATTGGGTGTCCTCATCTTATTTCCCCAGCTTGACCTGTGACCACTCGAGTTCAGGGAGCCAGTCCAGTTCTTCTATGGGCAGCACTGCATGCCATACACAGTAGGTGCCCAATGGCTGCAGCCCTGGATTAAAGTAAACAGAAGGAGCTGTCATCAGCCCCCAGGCCTGCTGATCAGGGGAACATCAAGCTGGTCCTGTCCTCAGAGAACACTCCATCAGGGGCAGGAAGCCAGTGACCCCAGGCTGTTCCCCAGACTGGAAGCTGTGGGGCCAGGCTCCAAGAAAGGGCAGAGAATGATTGGGAGTTTGGGTAATAGACACCAGCTTGGCATAGCCTGGCCAGAACACTGGATGAGGGTGAAGTCAACCTTGGGTAGTTTCATTTCCACTGTTTTATTTTTCTTCTCCCTAATCTCCTCATCAGCAAAATAAGGATAGCAATAGTAGCAGCTTCCTGGGGTTGCTGTGAGGATTAAATAAAAGCATGTATGCAGTGGCACATGGCAGGTGTTATCCCAAGCTGGAATAGTTCAGTGTGGCTAAAGCAAGGGTCAGAAGACAGAAGGGGTGAGAGATGTGACTGGGAGTGGATGGGCAAGGCCTTGAGGGTCATGCTTAGGCCGCAGGACTGGCTGCTGGTGGAACAGAACTGGGCAGCAAACATGCTCCTCTTGTCTCCTCCGCCAGATGGGAGCTATCAGAGTGCAGGAGCTATGTCTTTTCATTTTCTTACCATTCTAGAGAGGCCTGCTCTGACACTCCCCCTCCCTCATGCAGTCAAAGGCTCTTGATAGCAAATGTATCAGCCCTGGCTGCGGGCTTTACTGCCTTCATCCATGCCCTGTCCAATGGGGTTCATAATATTGCAGGGAGAGGTGCACATGTGTTTAGTTAGGGTGGTGGCTAAGCCCCTTGTAACTGACTCATGAGGATCAAATCTCTGGGAGGACCAAAAAGGGGCAAGACAGAGAAGAGTGGGAACAAACTGGACAGCCTGCTGGGAGAAGGAGCTGGTCCACAGTGAGAGGAGGAAAAGGGAGAGTGACAACCAGAAGGCTCAAAAGCCATGATATAAGACATTGGTTCAGAATCTGAGTCGCCACCAGACATACCTGCTAACATATAGATTCCTTAGTCCACCCATTTAGAGTCTAATATAGGGAGCTCTGGTAGCATAGTGGCTAAGGCACTTGACTGCTAACCAGAGGCTGGCGGTTCAAACCCACCAGCCACTCCTCGGAAGGAAGATGGGGCAATCTACTTCCGTAGTGATACTGCCTCGGAAACCCAAGGAGGGGTCGCTATGAGTCAGGGCTGACTCGACGGCACATAACAACAACAACAACAATAGAGGCTCTGAGATGGGGACTGGAAACTTGTGTCATCTAAAAGAAGATGAACAAATCTGTCTTCGAGGAAGTATGGCTAGAATGCGCCTCAGAAGAGAGAATAGCCAGACTTCGTCTCCTACACTTTGATCGTGTTGTCAGGAGAAGGATATCATTCTGGGTGAAGAAGAGGGTTAGCGAAAAAGGGGAAGACCCTCAGCGAGATGGAGTGACACAGTGGCTGCAATGCTGGGCTCAGGCATGGCAATAATTATGAGGATGGTCCACGATCAGGCAGTATTTTGTTCTGTTGTACACAGGGTTGCTGTGAGTCAAAACTGACTTGACAGAACCTAACAACACCACCACCTCGGTGACTCTGATTGTCAGCCAGGTTTGTGAACAACTAAAGATTTAAGGCAGGAATTCTCAGAGAGGAGCTTTGGTTTCTAGAATCACCTGGGTTTTTTGTTCAAACCACCCAAACACCACCTAGATTCTGAGGGATGTCCCAAGGGATCAGGCCCCAAGAGTGAGCAGGTGATAATGGCAGTGGTTCTGGGTGGAGAACACCAGTAAAGGTGGCCTGAGCTCCAGAGGCAGCAGAGAAAGTGGGGGAGGGGGGAAGAGCCAGGCATCCAGAGCAGTTTGGGTGTGGCTAGCTCAAAGGAAGAAGCTCTGGCAGCGTAGTGCCTAAAGCACTTGACTGTTAACCAGAAGGCTGGCGGTTCAAACCCACCAGCCACTCCTCAGAAGGAAGGTTGGGCAGTCTACTTCCATGATACCACCTTGGAAACCCAAGGAGGGATCACTATGAGTCGGTCGGACTCCATGGCACATAACAACAACAACAGCTCAAAGGAAGATCTGAGGAGCCTCAGGGATTCTGCAGTGGGAGATTGCCTTGGGGCAGTAGGGCTGGCTGGTGTGTGGAGCTGAAATAGCACTGGTTTTGGGAGATGGTGAAACGTGGTAAAAACAGACAGAATTGCTTCTGAAATCTAGGCTCTGCCTTGCCCCAGCTATGAAGCCTGCCAAGTGAGATCTTTCTGGGCCTCCATTTCTTCAACTGCAAAATGGGGCTATTAACATGTTTCCAGCAGGACCCAAGGAGGACAAAATGAGAGAATTTATGCGAAGTGCCTAACCAACTGCCTCACACCCAGACATTAATTCTTGTTCCCCTTCCTGCAAGAGGTGCCCCTCCCTTACAGACCAGAAAGGTTTCTCTGCAGAGGGAGGCCCTAGGGGGAGGGTGTGGGAGGCCCCTCCCCCACATGCCACCTGGCCCCCCTCCCACCTCCACATATGGGTTGGGGGGTGGGGAGAGGCAGCAAACAGCCAAACCCTCCCAAACAGGAGTTGGTTTCTATGGTAACCAGGGTGCCAGGAGGAGGGGGGAGCTCCAGATCCAGCTGTCCCCCTGAGCACCCTATCCAGCCCCAGAGCCTCAGCTAATGCCCACCCAACACCCTGAACCCCCATCTGTCTGCTCTGGGGACCAGCTGGGACTGCCATAACACTGCCTTCATTGTGCCTGAAGTGTTTGCCACCTGGGTACTCCCAGGAGCAGGGCAGGCATCTCCAAGCAGGAGGCCCAACTTTGACTCCATCCACACCTGTACTCACACACTTCCACTGTGAGAAGTTCTCTCTCAATAGCATGTGCCCTCTGTGCCAAGGAACCCCTTGTGACTCCTGGAAGTAGACAATTTGCAAGTCACAGCCCCAAAAGGTCCAATGACCCTATAAAGGTCCTTTGGGTACAAACAATACTGAGGACCAGAGTGGGAGAGAGCTTTGCTCCATCTCATGCATTGGAGCAAGTTCCCAGACAGGCAGACAGGTGTTGTCTACCCCTTCGAGAAACACACACACACACACACACACACACACACACACACACACGACTCCACAGCTCCCTCTGACCCCAAGGGACTGGGCTAAAACCTCCTCTGCCCACTGTTGCTCTTTAACAATAGAATGGGCTATCCAGAGGTTGTGAGCTCTTAATCACTGAGAGTAAGTGATAAGGTATTCAGCTAGGGGGAGTAGCAGGAAGGGGTGGTGGGCTGCATGATTCCTCACCTCCCCTAGAGACCAGAGCTGATTTAGGGGGTGAAAAGGTAGGCAATGAAGTGTACGTAGGTCCAGCCCCACCCTCTCTTCTTTCTCAGGTACCCACCCACAAGTTGGGAGGCAAGCCCACAAGCTGCTGGTGAGTCAATGCAGGGTGCAGGAGTTGTGAGATGAGGAGGGGGCTCCGCCTGCTACAGCTAATGCACCCATATCCCAGAGGGTCATATCCACAGGCACAGTCCATGATCATCTTCCCACCCCCACAAGACTCAGAGAGGCTTCCATAGTCCACGGCATCCCAGGAGATCACTGTCACCAGCTGCCACTTGAAGACAGGGGAAAGTGGGCAGCAAGGAAAACCCCCTACCCTTTCAAAGTCCAGACACAAGCCCTGCCATTCAGCTTTCTTCCTCAACCGCACTCAATGACAGAAAGAGATTTAAGTTCTGAAGGGGGTTCAATTCCCAAATCTGCCACTTCCTAGGCATGTGGCCCCAGGGTACACTTTGTCAAGTCAGGTTCTCCATCTAGAAAACAGGGATGCTAATCCTCACCTTGCAGGATGGTAAGGAGGATTTTATGGGATGTACACCTGGCTAGTGACTGGTACTTGGGACTGGGTGCCTCCTTCCTGGCCTCTCAGTCCTCCCCACCCTCTGGCAAGGCCTCTGCTGCTCCTCAACCTCCCCTCCCTGCTCTAATCAGTCCTAAGGCTGAGGCCCACAGAACTTGCAGAGAAGGGTCCTCAACCCGCAGAAAGTGGGGGCTGGGGGACCCCTGAACTTTCAAACCCGCAAACCCCCTGAGCTGTTCATTACCTTAATGCGAGTTAAAAATAACCGTCTCATCTCTTTAGTCTGTCTGCAATTACCGCCTGGCACGGCGCTGCCCCACCATCGTCCTGCTGGAGCGGCGCCAGGTGGCAGGCGGGGCCCTCACCCTGTCTGTCAGTCTGTCTGCCTCCCAGTACCACCCTCCTTTCCCCCACATCGCAGCTACCCCAGAGGCCTCTCGGTGGCCCGCCTCCGGAGCTCCCCAAGTTGCGGGGGTGAGGGCCAGGGCCTCTCAGCCAGCGGAGCAACGGGGTCCTCAGGGAGCTGAGGACTGGTGGGGGCGCTGGAGCACGGAGGCGGGGGAGGGGGGCCGGGAGGCCCCCGAAGCCGGAAGGGCCCGCAGCGCGCCAGCGCTCGTGGGTGGGTGTGAGCAGGTGGCCGTGGGAGTCTGCCGGGCGTGCCAGCAACTGTGCCAGGAGCGGCTGGCATGAGCTCGTGCCCAGGAGGCGGGCAGCTGCCAGCCCCCCGCTCGTGCAGTGAAGGGGGTGAGGACACCTCCCCCAGCCCTGGGCTCACACCGCCTCCTCCTGTACCCACACCAGTCCCGGGGGCTGGGGATCCCCATAGGACAAAGGAGGAGGGAGCCCCACTGGTGCTGGCTGGATCTAAGAAGGAAGGGGGAGCCCCTCATACCAACACCCAGCACCCAGCTGGGGCTGTAGCAGGACACTCCTCCTGGCCTCTCAGGGCAGTTCCTCCTGTCCAGCCCCCACCCCACCTGGGACCTTCTGGGTAGATGAGGTGGCACCAGTACCAGGCCATCTCACCCCTTAAGGAGACTGCGCCAGCATCTGGGACAGGACAGCTCCAGCCCCTGAGGGAGAAGGGAAGTCCCCATTCACTGCACTCCTCCCCCACCCAGCCTAGAGACAGGAATGGGAGGCGCCTGGGCCTGGCCTGGGAGCTCCCAAAGGAGATGGCAGCCAGGAAACACAAAAGCAGGCAGAACAACTCCAGGGGCGCTAAATGGAAAGAGCACCAGGACCCAGAACAGCCTGGAAGGCTTCCCCCAGAACTCCAGGGCCAGGGATGGTTGGGCTGGAGCATCTGAGAGAAAGTGAAAGGCCCTACCCAGATAGCCGAACTCCTGGAACACTGAAGAAGGTGCGTCTTTCTGTCCAAGCCCTCATCCTGGGTCTGGAGACTCCTGCCCCAGGGGAACACTATCAGTCTCTTTGGCAGGGTGCCAGCACTGAGCCCAGCCCCTCCTTAGATCTCAGCCCTGGTTTGGGTGTCCTGTGCCTGCCAGGGTCTTGCCTGCTCCAATTCCTCTCTTCAGCACCACCCGACCAGGCATCACAGATCACAAATCAAACCACAGGGCAACAGCCAAGCACCTTAGCCCTTTCTGATCTGGCCCACTCCACCTTGCCCATGCCACCTCCCTGGCAGCCCTGGAAGCCCTCAGCACCAGCCTGGCATGCCCAAACTGTCCCCCAAACCCAGCCTGCACACTTCTACCTCCCTGCCTTTGCATGTGAAGTCAACACTCCCTGGAAGACCTTCTCCCCAATTCTACCCTCCCCAGTGAAGGCCTACATCAAGTGCCATCACCTCTGTGAGGACATCCCTGTTCCCCAGGACATCAAGTCCACCCCACCACCACCATGCCAGCCTTTCTTGCTTATAAAACATGGGGTCAAGCTGAGCACTGGTATATCAGAAGGCAGGTCTAATGCCTTCCTCATGGTCCCCAGACCCTACCTAACACACACACCCAGGGATGCAAGTGTGACACTTAATGGGGGGAGGGCAGGGAAGAAGACACAATGGCCCCTGGCCCCAGCCCTGACACCTGAGGTGTACCATAGCCCCTGTCAATCTAAGGTGAGTTGGGGGCTGGCTCTTCCAACCAGGTTCCCTGGAGGGGTTGACTGGGAAAAGGGGGCTGGGCATACCCCAGGCCCAGGAATAAAAGAGGAAAGAGGCTTCCCAGAGATTCTGGGTGAGGCAGAAGGACAGCCACTGAGGAGATAGAATGGGGCCAGAGGCCCCTCTGAAGAGCCCCCTCCAATGCCTGGGTGGTCTCTGCCAGGACCTAGGTCAGGAACCCAAGCCTAAGGCTCCCTCTCCAGTGCCTCAGCCCAGGGCTGAGCCTACCAGGGAGGACCAACATGTCCCCAGTAGCATGGTGCTGTGGAAACTGCATCCAATGGGCAGACAGAAGACCTGGTCCTTCATCCAGGGCGTGCTGCTCACTGATGACCTGAGAAGAGTCCCATCCCCTTCCATGCCTCAGTCTCTCTGTCTGAGAAATGAATTTGTGGGACTGAAGTCTCTCCAAGCATATCCCCAGCCATGTTCTAGCATTCATATCTACCTCTGTTCAAAAGCCTTTAGTGTCCCCCCTCCCAGCCCCCAGCTGCCAGCATGACACTGTTCCTGCAGCTCTATAGGGCATCTAGAAGCTCAAGGAAGAGAGCCTGGGCTCTGGAAAGAGGTACACCTGGGTTGGAGTCCAGCTTTCTCATCAACTGAAGGTGTGACCTTGGGCAGTTTACTCCTCCACTCTGGGTCTCAGTGCCTTCCTCTGTAAATGCGGACAGTAAAACCCACCTCAGGGACTGCTGAGAGCATTAAAGATACGAGAAGTCACCTGGCACAGAGCTTGGCCCCAGGACTTGATGAATTGCGATTATCTCCCCACTTTCAGCCTCATGTCTCCTCCTTCTATCTTCCCTTGCCCTCTCCATCAATCCCCAGCTAGAGCTCCACCTCCTACAGGAAGCCCTCCTGACTTACCCTGGCCCATAGAACTCTCCCCTGCCTCAGCACCATCCACAAAACACAACCATCCATTTCTTGTCTCTGCAGCCCCTCATGGTCACTCTTTTTGCCAGACATGCATTGGTGGCTCCTTGGTGCCACACTCCATGCTGGGTGCTTTGGGCACAGAGGTGGCTATGACACTGCCACTACCTTCCAAAAGAGGCAGCAGGACAAGGAAATGAGACAGGACACAAATGTTTAAGACCCAAGGTGGGCAGAGAGAGAGGGCCAGAGAAGGGGAAGTCCTAAGCTAGCTAAAAAAGGGTTAGGGAAGGCTTCCTGGAGGAGGAGTCTAGACTTGTACCCTTGAGAGCAGGGCTATATCTATAGGGAGAGGTGGATGGTGGGACAAAGCATGGGAGCAGGGATGGAGGTGGAAGTAAAGCCCAAGAGCAGGACACACTTGGGAGGAATATGTTCTGGTAGAGGTTGAGCCCAAGCAGACTAGAGAGGGGATGGGGAAGGAGATTGATGTCTGCTTCTCTAGCCAGTGCTCCTCAGCCCCACAGTGGCCAGCCACCAAAACAGAGAAGCTGCCAGTGCAAGGCCTGAGAGTCTTGCAGTCCCAGGTCAAGACACATGACCCCTACACTGCAGCCACAGGGCATCACATCGTGAGCAGTCCATGTACACAAGCCTCCCCCAAGCCCACTGGCACACCTCCTTGCTCTGACCCTGACTGTCCGCTCCTACCACAGCACACATGCCATGCCGCCCTCAAAAAGACCCCTTCCCCCACAGGGAGCCTGACAGTCACTCCCTGGCAGCTCTTCTCCAACAACTCACCCCCTAAGAACCGCCCCTCAACCTTCTCTCTCCCAAAGGCACAAATTATACCCATTCCCCAATAAGCTGGCCAAAGGAGGAGCTGGGTCTGGAGGCCACTATCCAGTCAAGCCCCTGCCCTTTCTCAAGATGGCTCCCCCCTTCCCATTGCTGGCACTGAGGCCTCCCTGGGGCTCCCCAGCCCCTCCCCCACACCCAAAAGCATCTCGGCTCAGAAAACCAGGGTAGTGGAAGATAGGCAGCCTAGGGTGGGCAGAGACAAATCCCCAGCCCACAGCACCCTGCCCTCCGACCAGCAGGGGTCATCACCACCACTCTCAAGCTGATCCAGGTAAAAGGAAGGGGGGAGCAGCTGCCCCATGGAGAACTCAGAGCTTCCCAGGTCAGAGTTCCCCCACCCCAAGTAGCATAGTGCCCTAAAGTGAATTCCTGTCACCACAGGAAGAATTGTGGGTCCAGGGTCTCCAGTTTCAGGTAGGGTAGCCATTGGCCCCAAGTCCTTATTCCAAGTCTTTAAGAGAGTGCCTTGGTGGCGAGGGTGAAACAAGAGTAACACAAAGCAAACTCGCGGGGGTAAGGGGGTCCCTGATGTTCCTCAGCTATGTCCTCAAGGACGGGGTGAGGGTGTTACCCGACCAGAATCCCTCTGGGGCGCCTCAAAGTGACAGTCCCTTGTTACCCCAGCAGACCTCCCACCCTGCATCCAGCACAAGCACACAGCTGCTCCCTGCACGCCCCCGCCCATCGGACGGCCGGCCCCAAGCCCTGGGCACACACTCGGTGACCCCTGGGGGCGCCCCAGAGGCCCTCCCGACGGCCTGCCCCGCGACCAGGAGCACATAGCAGGCTCCTGGAGGCCCCAGCCGGTGTCCCCAGCTCCCCCTCCCCAGCAAGACGTCCCCACCTTCCAGCCAGCAGAGCTGTTGCTGTCGCCTTTATCCTTGAAGTAGGGCACGTAACGGACCATCCAGTCGTAGATCTGTGAGAGCGTGAGCCGCTTGTCCGGGGCGCTCTCGATGGCTTTGGTGATGAGGTCGGCGTAGGACAGGTTTCCCCAAGCGTTCCGCCGGGAGCTCTTCGCTTTCCGCAGCGGTCCGACCTCTGCGCCCAGCGGCGGCGCTGGGGCCATAGCTGGGGCCGTCGCCCGGCGCTCCGGCCCGCACTCCTCCGCGCCCTCAGCCACCCCTGCGCCCAGCGCTCCGTCCTCGTCGCCGGCCAAGTCGGGCTGCGGCAGAGGCCAGGTACACGAGCGCGGCCGGCTCTGCGGCGCGAAGTCCGGGTCCACGTCCACCTGATGCGCTCGCAGCTTCGCAGCCATGGTCCCGCCGGGCTCCGGCGAGGAGGGGAGGGAGGTTCCGCGGAGGGTGGGCGGGCAGCTCCGGGATCTGCGCGCCCCGGGGAGGCCCGCGGGAGGGGTCCCTGGCGGCGCCGGCTCAACCGCGGGGCGCCATGGACCGGAGCGCGGAGGCAGGGGGCTGGACGCGCTGGGGAGCAAGAAGGCAGAGAAAGACTAGGGGAGTGAGGGGACAGCGGCCCCAGAGACCAGAGGGCACACACCTCGCCCAGCCCCGCTTCTAGCACCTGCCGCCTGCCTGCGCCTGCAGCCACCACCGCCACCGCCGCTGCCGCCACTCCCCGGGCGCCGGCCCCGCGCGCGGGCCCTGCTCTCCCGGAACGAGGCCGGACTGCACCATCCCGGAGCCCGAGCCCGTGCCGGAGCCCGCG
>NW_006921942.1:2629281-2633297 GCF_000298275.1 Orycteropus afer afer | reverse complement strand
CGTTGCCCAGACCGCGAGCTGGGGGTGGGGGCGCGGAGCTGTCAGCTCCGGCAACCTCGCCGCAGCCCCTGTACGCAACAGCGCCGCCTACGGAGCCGGGGAGGAGCGCTGGGCGCCGACCCCGCCCCCTCTTCGGCGTTCGGGCTGGGGGGCGCGGGGGCGGGGCCCTAGCGTCTCCATTGGCTCGAGGCAGGGATGCCCCGCCTACAGACTCGACAAGATCCCGCCCAGAAACGAGTCAGCAGCTTATTGTTACAACCAGGAGTTTCCCCGGGCAACGAGGATGGGGCGGGGCTCAGAGTACTGGTCCCGCCTTCTGCCTCCCCGGGAAAAATGTCCCCGCCCCTTGTTTCTAGACTGCGTTTTCTAGCCTTCATTCCAGGAACCTGATGAAGTGGATGATAGGACCTTCCTTTGTACCCTGAACTGAACTGGGGTGAAGGAAAGGCTCAAGAATACCTGGGTTCTAAGTCAGGGTTTGCCACAATATTAGCTTCCCCACTGCAAATGGGTTCTCTAGGAGCGATGCAGCAGAAGCACCTGGGGGTTTAATGAAACAAATAGCTGAGTCTGAACCTCGGAGTTTCTGTAGGTCTGGGGTGGGGTCCCAAACTTTGCATTTCTAACAAGTTCGCAGTTGATGTACCTGGAACCACACTTTTAAGTCCTCAGGAGGCTGTGGCAGGGGCTGTTGGAACAAGTGATATTTTATTACATTGATTGAGCGTCTTTGATACCCCAAGATCTGTCCAGGGCACTATGGAAAGAGCAAAGAGCAGCGACCTAGGACCGCAAAGAGCAGCGACCTAGGACCGCAAGGGCTGGTGGAGAAGGCAGATGTTAATCAGATCATCACATGGCCCCAGAAGGGAGAGGCTGGCTGAGAGGTTGGGAAGCCTGTGACCTCATCTTACAGGGCACTGGGCTATGTAGGCTTGCAGCTGCTACTTGGCCTCCTAGCCATTGCTTAGGGTATACCCTCTACCTAGAACACCCTTTCCCCTCCCAAAGGCCTTCATCTGAGATTCTCCCTTCCTTTGAAGCTCAGCTCAAATGTCCACTTATCCCTGACACCTTCTCCAACCCCCAACTCCCAACAATTGTCTCTAGCTCCTTGCTTGCCTGAATACCTTCTCTGTCAGCAACACCTTGTGTTGCTTTAGCATAATATTTCTATTTTGCCATGAGAAAACAGAGGCTGCAAGCAGGGAAATGACTTACCCAGATGACATCACCAGGACTAGAATCCCAAGCTCTGATGCACTCACCTGGCCAATGCCTTACTCCTAGACAGATGGAGACAGATTTGCAGGGCAGGAGATGTTAATTCTCTGGACAATGGGGAGGGCTGAGCCCTATTTCCCTGTAAAAAATTCCTTTCTTCCAGCTTAGGTCTCCAGGAGTAGGGCCAAGGGTGAGGCTCCCTGCCCACCCGTCCTGGTGGAAGCAGGCCCAGCTTACAGATGCCCAGAATGTCATCAGCCCCAGTCACAATCCAAAGGTAGGGGTGGGCATAGGAGGTGTTGCCTGCCCCATCACACACACACACACACACACACACACACACCCTCCAGGTGGTTCTGTTTAGAGTCACAAGGGGCCTGAAATCACTGCTGGACTCCCTCACAAGACCTCATATGCCCCTCTTGCCTAAGGAGCCCACACCGAGGAGTACCCCCTTAGGTACCCTGGAGGCCTAGCAAGTCTCTTGACAGTCTTCAACCTTGGCCCAACCTAAGCTGTGAGATGGGACTTTCTGGAGACCACACCTGCTGGGGGCCCTGGCACTGTCTGCCTGAGCACTTGGTTGTCATTGCAGGGCTGGGAAGCCAGGCTGGCAGAGATGCCCCTGAGCCTGACTCAGGCTCTGCTCTGTCCCCTGCCCCGCCCAGTGTCAACAGCTGCTGCCTGGACTCTTCTTTGGAACCCACATCAGCACACTCGGCCCTCACATCCCCAGTATACACATAAACTCACACCTACAAGCACACAATAACATGCATTCTTCACTTACACCTTGACCCCGATCCTCCATTCCTTATCAGATAGTAGAGCATAGTAATTAAGTTACTTAATTGTTTAAAGCCACAGTTCCCTCATCTATAAATGAGTATCATTATGACACTCGGTTCATACGATTGCTGAAGAGTTAAATACGATTACGAATATCAACACCAGACCCCAAGTAAGTGCTCAAAAATACCGGTTGCTATTATTACTATTGTTGTTGCTTACACCTATCTTCTCTTCCTACAGTTCCACCTGCTCTCACACTGGCTCCAGTGCACACTTGCAAATGCCTCCTAGCCTTGCATCCCACAGAGACCCACACCTTCCCACAGTCCCCTTGTGCACTAGTCTCCACTCCCTTCCCCCAAGCTTGCTCTCAGGCACTGGTGTACCCTCCCTACCTCTCCCACATTCATTCCTTCTCCAAAACATGCCTTCACTTGCTTACCTTTTCACCCCTCCCCCTTCCACATGCAGCCACACTTACTGCCACTCACACTTGTAGTGCACTTAAAACACGATCACTTTTCAATACATGGCACACCCACTGGCTCACACACTTACAAATGTGTGCATCACTCATTCAACTAGTTCTTGGATCACAAAATCTGTGCAGTGATTTCAGGCCCCTTGTGACTCTAAACAGAACCACCTGGGTATACCCAGATAATCTCAGTGCACATCTCAAGACCTCAATTGGTCTGCTCCCTCCCAATGACAACTGAGCACACCCCAAACAACTCTCCCAATGCTATTGGCACACTGCACCCCACTCTGCAGTGGCACTTCCCCCTCAAGGACTGTTTCCTCCCTGGCTGCTTCCCCTCCTCCAGCCTCAGCTCCCCAGCCCCTCCCAGCTCTCAGAATAGCCCCTGCCGCAGCCACCACTGCCACCACTCCTGCCACTGCTGAGCTGTCAGGGCCCGCCAAACCTTGTTTCTCCAGTGCTCAGTGCCAGCTTGCCCAGCTCACGCAGGGCATGTGAGGACAGGAAGACGGGGTTCTCCAGGGCCTGATGGGCACAGCTGCTCTGCTCCCCCAAGAAGCCTCTTCCAGAGCCCACCTGGAAGAATGTCAGCTCTTGGGGTAGGCTACTGTCACTTGTTCAGTGTTTTCCCAGTCCCCAAAGGGCCTTGCCTGTGTCCCTTGATCTTCATATCACCCTGGTGAAAATAGAGAGGGCTGCCTGCCCATGACAGGCTCAGAGAAACCAAGGTGCTGGGAGGAAGAGCTTTGTTCAAGGCAGCGCAATGAGTTGAGAGCCGAGCCAGATCTGACCAAAGAATCCTAGCCCCTCATGGAGGGCTCTAGTGGACCCTTCCCTAAACCACACAACTATCAAGACCCTCACCCCACCCTTTTGGTGCTGACCAGAGCCTGGTTGACATTTGATGCCACAGTTGTCAGCAAAAAAGAATAACACAGTGGTGATGTCTGGGGATGCCTCTGGAGGGGGAGGAGCTGGCCCCCAGACAAGGCCTCCAGGGGTGGAAAGGGAGAGCGTCTGCAGAACCCAGAGGGGACATCAGGACAGCTGGGAGAGCCTCCAGGGCAGGCTCAGGCCTGGCCCAGGGACAGTGTCAGGGAATGGGTGGGGCTGAACTGAGGAGGCAGGGTTGAGGGGGGCAGTGCAGCCAGGGAGGGCCCTCAGGAGAAGACTTGAGGGCCCATTCACCACAGTCCATGCCTAGAGCAGAGTTCTGGCTACTTTGGGGCAAAAATTTAGGCCAGCAACTGCTGAGTACCCAAGGATGCAGGGCTTCAGCCCAAAGATCCTTGTGTCCTCCTTGGCTAGGTCACTGTAGCACCATCAACAGCAGTTGAGAATTAGTCCCCAAGTGAGCTTCTCTTACAGGCCCAGCAGGTTCTGCACACCATTCTGTTCAATCCCATGTTCTTATCCCCATAAGTTTTTTTTTTCTTCAGAATTGCTGAGCTGTTTAATTATTTTTTATTGTCTTAAGTATATATATATATATATATATATATATATATATATATATATA
>NW_006921942.1:2621502-2629181 GCF_000298275.1 Orycteropus afer afer | reverse complement strand
AAAACATTTTCTATTTCAACATTTTTTACATGCACAGTTCAGGGACATTAATTATGTTCATTGGATTGTGCAACCATCACCACTTACTAAGCTTTACTGAGCACTTACTAAGGGCCAGACCCTGAGGAGCACCTGACAGGAGTTCTCCAGAGGCACCTGGCTCCTCAGGAGTGAGACCTTGGTCCATCTTGCTCACTGCTCTGTCCCCAGCACAGGCCACTAGAGCAAGAGCTGCACAGAAGGGACATTCAATTCATATCTATTGAATGAGTGAAAATACTCACTTCATTCTCACAACTACTTGAAAGGCAGATTGTTCCTTTTTTCTGGATGAGGAAGTGAGGCTCACAGAAAGGAAATGAGTTAGTTACCTGCCTCCCTGAGACTCTAATTGGATTTACTCCTTGCATAGCACCTGGGGGCAGGGGAGAAGATGAGCTTCAGGGCAAATCACTTCCCTTCTTGGAGCCTTAGTTTCCTCATCTGTGAAATGGGGGTGGTTATGGGAGATGTGCTTATGGGAGATGATCAAGATCACACATGGGAGGTTCCCATAGAGTAAATGTCAAGCAACATACTGTATGCTCCTTTCCTTATTCCCTTCCACCCTGGGTTTGCCCTGATAGTCTAAATTATCAATATGAACACATATTGATAACACTGTCAATGATGCCTGCAAGACACCCTTCTTTCTATACCATGGGAAGGAGGCATAATGGGAAAGGTTTAGAGTTTGGAGAAAGGCATGTCCAGGTTCAAATTCTGTCCTCTTCACTTAAAAGCTGTTGACGTCGGAATTCTGTGAACCTTGTTTCTTCTCCTGTAAAGTGAAGGAGGATAACTACATAGCTTCCCATGGTTGTCCCAGAGAAAAGAGGAAGTGAAGACTATGACAGTGATGTCTGGCATAATAAGAACTAGCATCTCCCCATAACTTCACTGCCCTGTTCCGCCCTGGTGACCCCCCCTCTGAGTGGTCCTGACCCCAGGGCCCATCATCTCTCTGGTCTAGTGATGCCATCTGAACATGGGGCTGCAATGTTCTGCTACTGGCCCTGCTCTTGGCTAAGTGAAGTCTCTTCTCTCTAGAGCTTCGTTTCCTGATCAGTGAAATGGGTGGGGGGCTTGGGGCAGATGATCTCTAAATGTCCATCTGAGGCTGATGTTCATGGAGCCCTGAGACCTCCTTGCAAAATTCTAAAACAGTTTGGCACTCTAAAGAGCCAGCCATGACTGGACCTGAAAAGAAGAACCAAAGGAAAGAGAGTGAGGTTTCTCCAGAAAGGTTCCCCATCTAACTGTCCTCTAATCACCAAGGCCACCCAGGCTTACCAAGCCCTGGAGGACCTTCCCAAGCTAGTGAGGAGCCCCCAGACACCCTCTTACAGACCCCTGGGCATGCTGCTTCTCCGTCTTGGCAGTGACAGCACCAGAGCTGGATGGCAGGTGGCTGTGGAGAGAGGCAGCAAGTGTCAGCTCCATCAAGGACTTGCTGTATGACCTGGACTGGTCACTATCCTCAGTTTCCTCATCTGTACAATGGAGATCATAACACATGCCCCCAGAGTGGCTACAAGAATGACAGGAAATAATGTGGCAGGGAAGGATTTGTGTAACTTCTGAGGAATTGTGAGCATTTCTCTCTCTGGCTGAAAGCCATGTGAGAACATCATCTTCTCAGCCTGTCTCCCAGTCTCAGGCCCCCGCAGCACATGAAGTGGGTAACTGGGGCAACCAGACGGACTGATGTGGCCAGTAGAAGGAGGAAGAAGGCTAACAATTATATAGGCCTACGATGTGCCAGGCATCATGCTGAGTATGTTGTTGTTGTTGTTGTTTTTATGTGCCCTCGAGGGGGACCCGACTCATAATGACCCCTCCTTGGGTTTCCAAGGTGATATCAATTTAATCCTGAAAGCTATACAGTGGAATAGTCAACCAAACTCAAAACCATACCCACTGCCATTGAGTTGATTCTGACTCATAGGGACCCTATAGGAAGGTCCAGAGGTCCCATAGGGTTTCCAAGGCAGTAATCTTTACTGAAGCAGACCACCACATCTTTCTCCATGTAGTGGCTGGTGGATTCAAACTGCTCACCCTTTCAGTAGCAGCCAAGCACTTAATCACTGTGCCATTAGGGCTCCTGTGGAGTAATTAACACTATCCCTGTTTTTCAGATAGAGAAATTGAGGGTGAGAAGTGGCAGCAGACTCTCAGAGAAGGGAAACAACTTTCCTCAGGTCACAGAGCTGGTATCCGAGCCAGGTTTTTCCAACCTCAAGCCAATGCTTTTACCCTTTCAACTGCCTTCTCTCATCTGGTTGCTGACAACACGAGATGAGTGGTGCCAAATCAGGGTGGCGTAGGTCGCCCGGGACGAAGCGTGGCTGACAGAGTAGTGGGGATGGCGCATGTCATCTTCTCCCCTCCTCTGGGCTCTGTGAGATACACTCAGTCTACACCCTTAACTTCTGCTTTTCACTCAATTACAATTGAATACCTGTTAGACTAAGTGAAAAGAGCCAAAAATGTGGTCCCGGTGAATGGTGTCATCCTATCTTCCCTAAACTCTGATCGTCCAAGTGCCAAGAGCAGTCTTTTAGCTGACCTGACCCTACCAGGTGCCCAGGACAGGGGTCTACCCCCAGCCTTCTTTGCAACCACTTGCCTGCTGCTCCTCAAGGTATATTAAGCCTGGCCTGAGCTTGTTCCCAAATTAATGACCACATATCGGGCTGTAGGGCCTAGCACAGCTGTGTGTATCCAAGTTCTCTCTGAAGCTGCCATTTGGGGGCTCCTTCATCCAACAGAAGGACCTAACCCCATCAATACTCGCCCCAAGTCTGGCTGCTGTCTGCATTCTTGCTTTGACCCTTAATTTTATCTCCTGGTCCTTGTGCCTTAATGTCAAAGAGCACAGGAATTGAGCCCAACTTGCCTGGGTTAGAATCCTGCCTCACCCTCTGTGACCTTGGGCAACTCATTTTATCTCTGTGAACCTCAATTCCTTAGCTGTAAGGCAACATTGACAATGACCACTTCTCAGGGATTCTGTGAGAATGATAATAATAATGATGATGATAAAGATTATGATAATAATAATATTTATCAAAGGCTTACAATGTGCAGCCTTCCATGCTAAGTGATTCCATGGTTCTCACTTAACCTTCCTTAACCTAGTATTGTTTTACTGACATCCCCATTTCACAGATGAACATGTAGTAATGGAAATGCCTGGTACATGTTGTTGTTGTTGTTATGTGCCGTCGAGTCAAACCCGACTCATAGCGACCCCTCCTTGGGTTTCCGAGGCAGTATCACTACGGAAGCAGGATTGCCCAACCTTCCTTCCGAGGAGTGGCTGGTGGGTTTGAACCGCCAGCTGTCTGGTTAGCAGGCAACTGTCTTAGCCACTATGCTACCAGAGCTCCCAGTGCTACCAGAGCTCCCAGACAATTGCTGTTTTTTTCCCATGCTTTTGTATTGTCAACAGTCTACATTCATAAATGAAGTCGACTGTGCTCAAGCTGAGCAAGAGCCCATAAGAGTTGTTCCTTCCCAGGACACCTGCAGGTGTCCAGTTTGTCTGTGACCCTAATTTGACACAACTGAGCACCCAGGCTATCTCCTTGTTCTGGATATCTCCTCCTCAGATTATTCCGAGGCAAACCCCAGATCTAGGGGGTAACTGCTGCCTGGGAAGAGATCAGTGCCAGGGCCTGGCGATGCGGGCCCCAGGGGCCAGCCTTGCCGATGTTTCCCTCAATTCCTGTAGCTCAGGTTCATTCCTGTTTATGTTACAGGGTAGGATAGTTGTGAAAGGACTGGTACATAGTAGGTCCTCCAAGACAGACCTGTAAACGCAGGGAACAAACCAAGAATTAAGTGCAGAGAAGTAAGCTCTGTGTGTGTGTCTGGATAGGCGTTTTGTGCCCCCGCTGCAACAGGTGCAGCCCTTTTAGCCAGGTGGGAAGCATGGAGCTAGATCCTGGATTTGACTGCACTACCTACCCTCAGTTTAGCTTTATGGCTCATTCTTTTTTCTCATTTTATTATGAAAGTCTTATTCTTTTTCCTCACTTAATGGTCTTATTTATAAAAATTAGAATCTACCCCAAATCCCTTTTTTGGGAGTAGACATGATGGAAGTGATGAACAAGGGACAGTAACACAGATATGGGAACTAAATAGGGAAAGGATGGAAACAAGTCACTGCCCTCACACACCTGACAAACTCCTAGTATCCTTTGATACTTGGCTGTCACCTCCTCTGAGAAGCCTCCTTGGAACCCTTGGGGTGTACCATCCATTCCTCTGTTTCTTGTGTGTGTTTCTTTGCTATCCTTATCTCTGCTATAATAATTTGTTTCCACGTCTGTCTATTCTAATAGTCTGTAAGTTCTCCTTTGCCCTCTCACCTCTCTCTAGGCCCAGCACAGTTCCTGAAGGATAGGAGGAGGCAGAGAATGAGGGGGACAGGGAAAGGGAATGTAAGAGGCTTCACAAAGGTGAGACATTCAAGCTGGGTCTTCATATAATTTCCAGAGCACCTTTTATATGTCAAGCATGAGGTATATAGGAATAAAAATGACAGATTCATAAAGATGTGTATGTAAAGGGCTTCCCACAGTGACAGGCACATGATAGACACTCAAGAAGTGACTGTCATAATGGCAACAGGAAAATACTGAAGGCCATTCAGAGGAGATTGTTTATGCGATGGCGCAACAACGCAGGGGAAAACTGCACAGTTCTTAAAAAAATAAACAAATAAGGTGCTACTCTATACACTAACCCAAAAAAGTGGCAACAACACAACATTGAGTGAAAAGGGAAGTTACAGAAAAATATTCACTTGTTCATTCATTCAACAAATATGTATTGAGGGCCTACTATCTGCCAGGTGCTATGTATAATATTCCATTTCTGTAAATACTACACATATGCACATATAAAAAAGTTCTGGAAGGATTCCCAAAACTGTTAAGAGTAGTTAGTTACAACCAAGAGTGATGCTGGGCACTGGGAAGAGCATCTCCTTTTACTTTTGTATAGTTTTGTGCTGTTGAATATTATTGCAATAAATTAAAAATAATAGCTTAATGATTGTCTTCAAGGAAATATTTTAATCAATGAGTGGGCACCTTAAGATTCCAGCTGAAACCACTGTCATCCATTTGGAAGGGATGTAGGAGATCCTGGATAGAGAGGGAGAACAATGTGCAACAAAACTCAAAATCATTTGGAGGAAAAAAAAAAAGAAGGTGGGGACCAGGTCTGCTGGTCCAATAGAGCCTGGTGGAACCACTGAGACTATGGCCCCTAGCTGCCCTTCAGGTCTGGAATTGAAGCCACACCTGTGGTTTCCAGCCAAACAAAGTACAGGCATGTGAGTTAAACATTTACCTCAAGTAGACACACGCCCTGGAGAGAACAATCATGGGAGAAGGAAGGGCTGTTTATGCACAGGGAGACAGCTCAGGGCGCAGGAGAGTATGGAGGGATGGTCACTGGGAAGAGGTAACTATGGGGAAGAAGTGGGAGGGGAGCTGTTGCATTGTGGTAAACTGCGGTCAATGACATGAGACAAAGTATATGTTAACTGCTGTATGGAAAGTCAATTTGCTCTGTAAATCTTCACCCAAATCACAATAAATTAAAAAAAATAATAATAAAATAAATAAATAAATAATAAAAAAAAGATTCCAGCTGAAAAGCCCAGTGGCTCGGTGAGAAGTGTGCCGCAGACTGATGTATTTACCTCCATCGTCCCAGGCCAGGCCTGATGCATACAGAGGGGTAGGAAGACAGGAATCTGAGGGGTGGGAATTGGGGAAGTTTCCAGGAACCCAGGGAAGTCAGAGTTAGCCTTCCCGTGCCATGAGATGTGATTGGTGGTCCTTCTGGAGCCACAGAAGTCCCCAGAGCTGCCTGAGCATTAGCCTCAAGCTGAGGAGGCTGGTCTCTGTGGGCCCTGAGATGGAGTCATAAGAACAGGATCCAGTGCTTTCAGATCAGGAGGGAGCCTCAGAAATCATCCAGCCCATTGTCCCCTCCTCCAATTGTGTGCATGGGAACTGAGTCCCAGGTATAAAGCACCTGGTTAGAGGCAGAAATGGGCCAGAATTCAGGCATCATGATTCTAAGTGTGGGAGACTTTCCAGCCGACTTCATGGCCTCCCAGGTGGGAGGTGTATGGCAAGTAGAGGAGGCATGGTCTTGGTTTTGGACCGTCATGTCCACCCTGTGTGAGTCTAGAGCCTCTACTGCCTCATCAGGAAGATGGAGACCATAATGCCTACCGTGAGGGTAATTGTGAGAATTGGAGATAAGGTGCAAACATTGCCAAATGAAGTCCCCAACTCATGCTAGACTTAAATCTGTGCTGGCTTTTAGTATTGGGTAAAATGGTGTTAATGGACTGAATTGTGCCCCTCAAAGATACATGTTGTAAATCCCAACCACTGTACCTGTGGTTATAGTCCCATTTGGAAATGGGTTCTCTTTTTTATGTTAATGAGGAAGTATCAGTGTAGGGCGTGTCTAAAGTCAATCTCTTTTGAGATATGAAAGAGCAGATTAAGCAAGCAAGAATGGAAGCACAGATGGGTGAAAATAGATGCCACACCACATGAGATCTCTAAGGTGCCAAGAAATAGGAGCTGAAAAGACACAAGGACCTTCCCTGGGAGCCAATAGAGAGAAGAAGCCTTCCTGTAGAGCTGTCGTCCTGAATTCAGACTTCCAGCTTCCTAAACTGTGAGAAAATAAATTTCTGTTTGTTAAAGCCATCCATTTGTGCTATTTCTGTTATAGCAGCAATAGAGAACTAAGACAGATGAGTATGACTGGTGTCTTTAAGAAGGGGTGGAAATTTATGGACAGGGACCAGGGTGACTAGAGATTTAGGCTCTGGTCTTCAGGGTTCACGACACAATATACCTCAGAAATTGAAATCTATGCTTAGTCTAGGCAAGAAGCAGCAGAACAGTATAATAGTTAAGAGCCCAGATCCAGAGTCAGGCCCTGATGTAAACTCTCTATCCCCTATTTCTATCATATGACCTCTCTAGGCCTTGATTCTTCATCATAAAATTGAGGAGCTCTGGTGGTGTAGTGCCTAAGGAATTTGACTGCTAACCAGAAGGCTGACAGTTCAAACCCACCAGCCACTCCTTGGAAGGAAGATTGGGCAATCTACTTCTATAGAGATACTGCCTCGGAAACCCAAAGAGGGGTTGCTATGAGTTGGAACCAACTCAATGGCAATGAGTTTGGTTTGGTTTGGTTTACCTCTCAGGCTTGGCATGAGGATTAAATGAAGTTGTTGTGAGTTGCCATTGAGTTGGTTCCAACTTGTGGTGACCCTCTGTACAATAGAACATAACACTGCCCAGTCCCATACCATCCTTGCAATCGATGCTTGAGCCCACTGTTGCAGCCACTGTGTCAATCTATTCCATTGAGGGTCTTCCTCTTTTTTGCTGACCCTCTCTCTACTTTTCCAACCATGATATTCTTCTCCAGGGACCAATTCCTCTTGATAACATGTCCAAAGTACAGGAGAAGAAGTCTCACCACCTTCTAAGGAGTATTCTAGCTATACTTCAAAGATAGATTTGCTCATTCTTTTGGAAGTCCATGATATAGTCAATATTTGTCACCAACATGAATGT
>NW_006921942.1:2615899-2621237 GCF_000298275.1 Orycteropus afer afer | reverse complement strand
CTTCTGGTTAGCAGTCAAATGCCTTAGGCACTATGCCACCAGAGTTCCCCCAATTGGTTTACAAGGCTATAAATCTTTACAGAAGCAGACTGCCTCATCTTTCTTCTGCAGAGAGGCTGGTAGGTTTGAACCACCAAGCTTTTGGTTAGCAGCCAACTGCCTAAACCACTATATCAAAGCACTATTAGGGGTTATAAGACAAAGAGCCTAAGTACTTTCTATCTTGGTAGAAAAGGATCTAGGGTTCTCAGTGAACCTCAGAAGAAGAGGAAGGGGGTATGTCTTTGACAATCAGGGTGGACTGGTATAGATGGCAAAGGTCTGAGAATCAGACAGATTCAAGCTGAGGACCAGCATCTGCACTTTCCAGTTCTGTAATTTTGAACAAGTTACTGTACTCCTCTGAGCTTTGGTTTCCTTACCCAAGAAAGTGGATTATTTTGCCTGTTCCTGCTCTACCAAAACATATTAGAGTAAAATCTAGCACACCATCACCTGCAAACACCTAAGACACTGCCATCCTATTCAACACCTATCCTTCACCTATTGCTGAGGGAGGAGCCATGATGAGGAAGAAGGCAGGCTGGGAGTTGTATGTCTCAAACTGACTTCTTACATAATTCTCTGCACAGCCTCTCTGCAGAGAGCAGCTGCCTCCTGAGGCTGGGTCTGGAGTTTGCCCGGGAACAATCTGAGGATGAGATAGCTGAAAGAAGGAGCCAGCCTGGGTGCTCAGTTGTGCCAAGTTAGAGTCACAGACAAGCTGGACACCTCCAGGGAGGAACAACTGCTATGGGCTCTGGCTCAGCTTGAGCATAGTTGGCTTAATTTATGAATTTAGACTGTTGAAAATCTGAAAGCCATGGGAAAAAACCAGCACGTGTCAGGTGCCTACTATGTACCAGGCATTTCCATTACTACATGTTCATCTGTGAAATGGGGATGGGAGTAAAACAATACCAGGTTAAGGAAGGGTCAAGTGAGAACCATGGAATCACTTAGCATGGAAGACTGCACACTGTAAGCCCTTGATAAATATTTGTTGTTTGTTAGTTGCTGTTGAGTTGGCCCTTGATTCATGGCAACCCCATGCACAATGGAACAAAAGGCTGCCCAGTCCTGTGCTATCCCTGTAAGTGATTGCAGATCAGATCATTATGATCCATTTCACTAACTGATTTTGGAAGTAGATGGCCAAGACTCTCTTCCCAGTTCATCGTAGTCTGGAAGCTGAAACCTTTTTAGCATCATAGGAACATGCAAAGCCCCCACTGATAGATTATGGGTGGTAGCTGCATATGAGGTGCATTGGCTAGGAATTAATCCTGGTCTTCCACATGGAAGAATTCTACCACTGAACTACTACTGCCCCCTGACAAGTGGTAGCCTATGTTATTATTATCAGGCATGGGCAGGGGAGGGAGTCACAACCAGGGGTGGAAGCTTTGGGGAAGATGATGGATTCAGTTTTGGGGAGTTGAGTCTGAGGAGCCTGAGGGACAGAAAGGGAAGCACCCCTTCAGCAGGCAGTCAGTATACACTCTGGAGCTCTGAGAAGAGGAGATGAGAATTTGGGAGTCCTTGGCACAGAAAAGGAGCCCTGCTGGTGTCATGATTAAACGCTCAACTGCTAACCCAAAGGTCACCAATTAGAACCCACCAGCTACTCTGTGGGAGAAGATGAGACAGTCTGCTTCTGTAAAGATTTACAGCCTTGGAAACCCTATGAGTAGAAATTGACTTGATGGCTTTGGGTTTGGTTTGGGTGTGTGGCACAGAAATGGTGAACCCATGGAAGGGGCTAAGACTCTGAGGATGATGTGGAATGTGCAAAGAGCAGAAAGCCAATGAGGGATGCTGAAGGACATCAGCACATTAAGAGAAGCAGAGCAAGGGCTGACTGCAAGGGATTCTAGGAAGGAGCAGCCAACGAGCCAAGAATGAGTAGACTCATTGAAAACCAAGAAAAGAGAAAGGCTAAAGAAGAAGGGATCTCACTCATGTGAAACAAGCAAATATATAAAAACCAAAGTCCCTGGGTGGCACAAATGGTTAAGCACTCAACTACTAGCCAAAAGGTTGGCAGTTCAAACCCATCCAGAGGCTCCTTAGAAGACCTGGTGGTCTGCTTCCAAAAGGTCACAACCTTGAAAACCCTATAGAGCACACATGGGATCACCATGTATCAGAATGATTCCACGGCACCTACCCACAACAACCAGGAGTGGGACAGAGGGGAAAAGGGAAGCTTTTGTTTGGGGATCATTGAGTTTGTTGATGGTGGTGGAACACAATAGTCTTCCCTTATCTGTGATGGATAGTTCCAAGACCCTGAAACCATGGATAGTACCAAACCCTCTATATATTGTTTTTTCCCATAAACTCACTACTGTCAAGTTGGATCTGACTCATAGCGACCCCTCCTTGGGTTTCTGAGGCAGTATCACTACGGAAGTAGATTGCCCAACCTTCCTTCTGAGGATTGGCTGGGGGTGTTGAACCACCAGCCTTCTGGTTAGTGGTCAAATGCCTTAGGCACTAAGCTACCAGAGCTGCCGTGTTCCCCCCCCCCCCCCCCATACATACATACATACAACAGGTACCCAGGGTGCCCCAGGCAGGCAGTGTTAACCTGTCAGATGCTAGCAGGGCACAGAGCAGCCACTTACCCAACTGCTTTCCAAGTTGGTGCCCTGCAAAGGAGGAAAAGGAAGCCCACGCTAGAATGGAGCTGGACCACAATATTTTCATCATGCTACTCAGAAAGGCATGGAATTTCAATATTTTCAGACTAAAGGAACCCTGACAGTGCAGTGGGTAAGACTGTGAACCAGAAGGTCAGTGGTTCAAACCCACCAGCTGTTCTGTGGGAGGAAGATCAGGCAATCTACTTCTGTAAAGATTTACAGCTTTGGAAATGCAATGGGGATCACTATGAGTTGGAATTGACTTGATGGCAGTGGGTTTGCTTGTTTGTTTGTTTATTTGGTTGGCTGGTTGACTGACTGTAACTGAAACCACAGAAAGCAAAATTGTAGATAAGGGAGGACTACTGTATTTGGGAAAAGGATAGTGCCTCCTGGTTAGCAGTCAAATGCCTTAGGCACATGAAGGCCAAAGGTGTGATGGTTAATGTTATGTGTCTACTTGGCTAGGCTATGATTCACAGTAGTTGAAAGATACTGGATTGGTTGCTGTTCCGTAATGTAGTATAGTGTAGTGTAATGTGATGTAATGCAGTCACTGCCATGATGTGAGCTGTTGTGATCAACCAATCAGTTGAAAGTGGAGTTTCCTTGGGAGTATAGTCTGCCTCCAGAATGGAGATTCTGGCAGAGCTCTCTCTCTCTCTCTCTCTCTCTCTCTCTCTCTCTCTCGACCCTGCACTCTCCTTGCTGTCTGACCTCTGGATCTTGGGATGTGAGCCTGCAGAAGTCTCTGGACTGTCACTTGACTTGGCAGATCTTTACAGAAATAAATTGCCCCATCTTCCTTCCATGGAGCTGCTGGTGGGTTTGAACCCCGATCTTCTGGTTAGCAGTCAGATGCCTTAGGCACTGCACCACCAGAGCTCCTTCATCTGGGAAGAGGGGACAATTTTCAAACTCTGTAACAGGGTTGTACAAGAATTAAATGGCATCGTTTCATGAAATACTCGGTACATAGTGGACGCTGAACAGAGGACACTCACAGGACAAAGGGAGCAGATGTGTTCTGTGTGGCCTCAAGGAGGAAAGGTGGAACCCAAGGCGGAGCTCAGGGAAGCAGGCTACCACTCAAAGGAAGGCCGGAGGCATTGACAAGTGGGCTGTGCTGCCTCTTCCGGGGGCATGGGGAAGGATCAGAGCCTGGAGACCCCTCAGCAGATTTGCCTTAGGAGGGGTTAAGCATGGAATACACGTGGATAGATCATCTACAGTGAAAAATACCCTCACGCCTTGAGCCCCCTGAGCATCTCCGGCTCGGTAGCTCCCCCAGGTAGGTCAGGACAGAGGGGCTCACTGAGGTTCTAGCCCAGTAATAACTGTTGTTAGGTCTTGTCGAGTCAATTTTGATCCACAGTGACCCCATGTAACAGAGTAGAACTGCCATAGAGTTTTCTGTAATCTTTAAGGGCCATAGAGCTTTCTGTAATCACCAGGTCTTTCTCCCAGGGAGCCACAGGGGTAGGTTTGAACCACCAACTTTCTGGTTAGCAGCTGAGTGCTTAACCATTGCACCACCAGGCTCCTTTCTAGTAACAATAATGTACAACAATACCAACAATAAAACAAACAAACAAAAAAACCAGAAACCAAACTCACTGCCACCCAGTCCATTCTGACTCATACTGACCTCCATTGGGTTTCCGAGGTGGTAAATCTTTACAGAAATAGATTGCCCTAACTGCTTTCTGCGGAGCAGTGGTGGGTTTGAACTGCTAACCTTCTGGTTAGCAGTCAAATGCCTTTGGCACTATGCCACCAGGTAATAACCACTTATTATCTACTATGCGTGAGGCATTGGTCTTGGACTTTGTACATATCATTAGCATTCTTCTCAGCAACGCTGATAACATCAATATTATTCCCCCCATTAGCTGGATGAGATAACTGAGTCAAAGAGGAAGAATGCCTTGCCCAAGCTTACATAGCTAGGACAAGCTGGGATTTGAACCCAATCTGGCTGATCCCGGGTACCATAGGCGTGGGAGTGCCCCCCTCAGGCAGCCAGGAGGAGCAAGGGCCAGCGGGAGCCCTCAGGGAGCTGGGCTCCTTCTTCACGGGAAGCCAGGGCCCCACTGGGCTCTCCAATTAGCAAGAGCAGAGAAATCAGAGGCAGCAACAAGCTCTGCTAATGAGCTGCCACGTTAAACAATGAGTCACACTTCCATACGGTGCCGCTCCAGCCCTAACCCGGAACAAACAAGCTGTGAGAAACAGTTTACAAAACAGCGAGGTGTGACTGTCTCCCTGCTGCCGCAGCCGCTGCCACCACCACTGGCACTGCAGCCACCTCGGAGCCCGCTGCCCACGGGCAGACACAGGAGCGCAGGGGCAGGCCTGGGAGGGGGCTTCAGAGCCAGCCCTGGCTTCTGAGTTTAGGGAAGTCCTCACCTCTGGAAGTTGACCCCAGGATACACTCCAGGCTGCACCGTCCACTGTCATTCTAGCCATATCCTAGGACTTGGGGGCTTGGCTACTTGCTTTTTCTGTGATCCTGGGCAAGTTCCTTAATCTCTCTGGGTCTTAGTTTCCTCATCTGTAATACAGGGGTAATAATAACATCTGTTGTTGTTGTTATATGCCGTCGAGTCGTCCCCGACTCATAGCGACCCCTCCTTGGGTTTCCGAGGCAG
>NW_006921942.1:2611693-2615799 GCF_000298275.1 Orycteropus afer afer | reverse complement strand
CAACCTTCCTTCCGAGGAGTGGCTGGTGGGTTTGAACTGCCAGCCTTCTGGTTAGCAGTCAAGTGCCTTAGGCACTATGCTTCCAGAGCTCCCATAATAACATCTAGCTCATACTTTAATTGTAAGGACTCAATGTAGTCATGCATGTAACCAGCAGAGTGCCTAACCCACAGTCTGTATGCAGCTAAAGGTGGGTCCATTCCACCCCCTTTCCCTCGGGGCTCTTAATTATAGAAGGTTCTTAATAATGGTCATTGCCCTCCTTTTCCTGTCCCACATTATATTTATTTGTGTCCCTGACTTACCCCCCCGCTACTGAACCATGGGATCCTACGGGCCAACACTGTCTTATTCATCTCTATGTTCCCAGGTCCGGCATGAGGAGGCAGCATGGTGCAGAGGTGAAAAGAGCAGTAAGTTTCAGAGACGGCAGTTGTGGGCTCAGTTATTAGCTGTGGGTTTCTGAGCAGCCGTGCTGAGAACCATTTATTGAATCCTACCCAGTGCCAGACAATGTGCAAAGTGCTTCATGTGCATTACCTCATTTAATTCAATGAGGAGTATTATTATCCCTTCTCACAGATGAGGAAATGGACTCTCCAAGCAGTTAAAGTAACACAGTGTGGAGACTTTGTCATGTGTCAACTAATCTCAGCTGAACTACATTTCCTAGAATTCCTTTTCCTTTATGTTTCTGGTTAGAATTTGCTATTGGTTTTGCTTCTCTGATTGAACCCTGACTGATACACATGGCAAAAATTCCACAGTAAGTTAGTGCTAGAGCTGGAATTAAAAATTGGTCTACCTGTCCTCCAACTCTAGATATTTAACTACTCTATTCCAATAATAGTGTTGTGGTTGTGCACCACTGACTCAATTCTGACTCATACAGACCATATAGGACAGACTAGAACGTCTCTGTAGAGTTTCCTAGGCTATAATCTTTAGGGGAGCAGGTTGCGAGGTCTTTTCTGCCACAGAGTGACTTGCTGTTATGTTATGTGCCATTGAGTCAGAGACCCCTCATAGTGACTCATAGTGACCCCTCCTTGGGTTTCCAAGGCAGCATCACTATGGAAGTAGATTGCCTAACCTTCCTTCCGAGGAGTGGCTGGTGGCTTTGAACCACCAGCCTTCTGGTTAGCAGTCAAGTGCCTTAGGCACTATGCTACCAGATCTCCTACAGTGTGATTAGTGGGTTCAAATTGTCAACCTTTCAATTAACAGCCAAGTGCTTAGCCATTTGTGCCACCAGTCCTCCTTATCCCAATAATAATAACTCTGGTACTGTAGTGCCTAAGGCACTTGACTTCTAATCAGAAGGCTGGCGGTTCAAACCCACCAGCCACTCCTCGGAAGGAAGATGGGGCAATCTACTTCCGTAGTGATACTGCCTCGGAAACTCAAGGAGGGGTCGCTATGAGTCGGGTCCAACTCAACGGCATATAACAAGAACAACAACACTTATATAGTAAATATGCATCAGTTATATATTAATTTATTAGATTTTCACAGCAGTTATATAAAGCAGTTTCTATTATTATCACCCTCATTCTTACAGATGAGGAAACTGAGGCACAGAGAGGTTAAGTAACTTGCCCAAGCTCACACAACTAACAAGTAAAAAATCTGAATGTCAGACTCTATTACATCATTCTGCCTCTCAACTCTACTATACTTCAACTTAATCTCTAAGACTCAAATTTCCTCATCTGTAAGATGGAGATAATCATATCTACTTTATGCGATTATTGTGATAATTAACTGTGAAGGTGCAGTTATAGATAGAAATTCTAAGAAGATGAAATAACAGGGATTGGATTTACCCTCTCTGTCCTGAAGCAACTGAAAGCCTAGATAAAATATATGAAACAACGGTTTCAGACATTGGATATCAAGCTTCACAAAAAAGCAATACCTGAGAGAGGAGAAACTAATGAGGTGAGCCCTACAATTGCCAACTTCTGCGCGGGGAGAGTTCCAGGCTGAAGCCCAGGGAGGGGTGGGACCCAGGTGTCTCCTTGAGTTGAGGAGACGGTTGGGAGTCTGGAGAGGCCAAACCAAATAGAGTTCACAGGATAGAGAAAAGGAGAGAAGAAAGCTTCACAGAGAGAGCTTCCAAGATCTACAAGAATTCCACCCAAGTTTTCAGATAAGGATTGAACAGTGCACGTATATAAGGGAACTGCCAATGTCTGGGAAACAGCACTCCAAAGGAACAGAGGAAATAATCTTAGAAGCTCACATAGGACCTGGAATGGTGTGTGCTCTCATCAGACAGAGTGGAAAATGTCATAAATCACAGGGAATCAGGGAGATTCCTTAGAAGGGTATTGCCTCAGAAGTGGGAAAAAAATTAGCCCTAGACTACAGGATGCCCTGGTTTTAACTAACAAAGCTGAAAAGCAGGCTTTAAAAGAATCAGACTGTTTCCAAGTTACTTAACTACATCCCAGAACAAAGCTTGAGAATAGTTATAGGAATACTAAAATGGCCAGCATGCAACAAAGATAAAATCTACAATTATTTGGCATCCAACCAAAAACAACCAGGCACGCAAAGAAGCAGCAGAATACAACCCATACTGAGGAGAAAAAGTAATCAATAGAAACACACCCCAAAATGACAAAGAAGGTAGACTTAATGTTGTTGTTGTTAATGTGCCATCGAATGTGCCATCGAGTCAGCCACGATTCATAGCGACCCCTCCTTGAGTTTGCGAGGCAGTATCACTACAGAAGCAGGATTGCTCAACCTTCCTTCCTAGGAGTGGCTGATGGGTTTGAACCACCAGACTTCTGGTTAGCAGTCAAGTGCCTTAGGCACTATGCTTAGATGCCATCAAGTCAATTCCAACGCATAGTGACCCTGTGTATCACAGAACGAAACACTGACCAGTCCTGCACCACCCTCACACTCTTGGCTATGTTTGAGCCCATTGTTGGGCCACTGTGTCAATTCACCTAATATTGAGGATCTTCCTCTTTCTCACTGATTTACTTTACCACGTCCTTCTCCAGGGACTGGTCTCTCCTTTATTTATTTTTCAAAAAATCTTTTTTATTGTAATTTGGGTGAAAATTTACAGAGCAAATCAGTTTTCCACTCAACAATTCACACACATTTTATTTCATGTCATTCATTACAGTCTCCTTGATGTAACATCACTTTTCCCACATTCTCCCTGTGTTTCTCATTTCCGTTCCTCCTTCTCTTCTAACCCTTCCTACTTTCTGAGCTTTGTCCTTGGGCAAATGCTGCCCTTTTGATCTCAAATGGATGATTGTTGTAAGGAGTGGATACATTCCTAGAGTTATAGTTCACCTTGTAGACCTGTCTATTGTTTGAATGAAAATTCAGCTATGGGAGTGAGTTAAGTTCCAGATCTTGAAGGCTGACCAAAGGCCAGACTCAGGGGTTTCACCAGTCTCTATCCAACCAGTCTCTATCCAACCAGTAAGGCTTGTCTTTTTTTCTTTTTCCTTTTATATAATTTTGAGTTTTGGTCTTTGGTTGTCTCCCACTCTATTCAGGATCTTCTAATGTGATCCCTTTCAGAGCAGGTGGTAGTGGTAGCCAGGCACCATCTAATTGTTCTGTCTCAGGGTTGTGGAGGCTAAAGTTTGTATGGTCCATTAGTACTTGGGACTAATTTTTTCCATGTGTCTTTTATTTTCTTGACTCTTCTTTGCTCCAGATGAAGAGAGACTAATAGTTGCACCTTAGATGGCCACTCACAAGATTTTAAGAACCCAGTTGCTACTCACATTGTCTTTGTGGAGTATGTTGTGCCAATTGACCTTGATGTCCTCTGAGACTACAGTCCTGTGTCCCTAGGCCCAGCAGTTCAATCCCTCAGGGATTTTGTATGGTTAAGAAGTTTTCATAACTTTGCCCCCTGTATGCTCTATAATATTCATGAATATATTTGTAACATATTTAAATACATATGTAGAAACAGTCTATCAAATCAAGCTCAATTGGCATAACATACTATACAAAACATTGTTCCACCTACTACTTTGGCAAGTAGCGACTGGGACCTTAAAAGCTAGGAAGCTGCCATCTAGATGCAACAACGGGTCTCTCCTCGTCAAGAAGAAAGA
>NW_006921942.1:2605270-2611218 GCF_000298275.1 Orycteropus afer afer | reverse complement strand
GCATTGTAAATTTTGGTCAATGACATGAGACAAAGTATATGTGAACTGCTGTATGAAAAGTGAATTTACTCTGTAAATCTTCACCCAAATCCTAACTAAAAAAAAAAAGGGGGGAAAAAATAGTCTATCAAATCTATACATGTTATTAGGTGTAGTCCCATTCTCCTTTCCATACCTGTTCAGCTTGAGTATCTATCTATGTATCTGCTTGTACATTATTGAATAGTCTTATTCCTGTTATTGCAGGATTGTGTATGAATTAGTATTTACTTCTGTTATCTTTAACTCTTGTACTCCTTCCAGCATTTTCCTTTCCTTGATCATTTTCTGCTGACCTCCTCCTCATTTTATATCACATTCCCTTTGTGTGAAAATCCAAGTTAATATGTGTCTATCCTCTAGTTAGTGGTTTACCCTCCTTTCTCCTCCCACCCTTGGTAACTATCAGAGAATATTATTTTTTGTGTGAAAACCTTTTATTGGCTTTTCATAATAGTGGTTCTCACACAATATTTGTCCTTTTGTGATTGACTAATTTCACTCAACATAATGATCTCTAGGGTAATTCATGTCATGATATGTTCTCAGATTCATTATTGTTCTTTAACATTGTATAACCCATTGCATCTATGTACCATAGTTTCTTTATCCATTCATCCGTTGATGGGCATTTAGGTTGTTTCCATCTTTTTGATATTGTAAATAGTGCTGCAATGAACGTTGTTGTTGTTGTTTTTAGGTGCTGTCGAGTCATCTCTGACTCATAGCAACTGTATGCACAGCAGAACGAAACACTGCCCAGTGCTGCACCAGCTCCACGATCCCTGCTATACCTGAGCTCATCACGGCAGCCACTGTGTCAACCCATCTTGTTGAGGGTCTTCCCCTCCTTCATCGACCCTCCACCTTACCAAGTATGGCATCCTTCTCAAGGGAATGGTCCCTTCTGATAACATGATCAAAGTAGGTGAGATGAAGTCTGGCCATTCTCACTTCCAAGAAGCATTCCAGCTGCTCTTCCTCCAGGACAGATTTGTTAGTTCTTTTAGCAGTTCATGGTACTTTCAGCATTCTTCTCCAGCACCACAACTCAAAAGTATCAATTTTTCTGCAGTCTTCTTTATTCATTGTCCCCCTCTCACATGCATATGAGGTGATTGAAAATATCATGGCTTGTATCAGGTGCACCTTAGTCTTCAAGGCGACATCTTTGCTCCTCTTTCAGCACTTCAAAGAGGTCACTTGAAAGAGGATTTGCCCAGTGCTATACGTTGTCTGATGTCCTGACTGCTGCCTCCATTGGCATCAATTGTAGAACCAAGCAATGTGAAGTCTTTGACAACTTCAATCTTTTCTCCATTCATCGTGATGCTGCTTACAGGTCCAGTTGTGAGAATCTTTGATTTCTTTATATTGAGATGTAACCCATACTGCAGACTGTAGTCTTCAATCTTCATCAGTAAGTGCTTTAAATCATCCTGACTTTCAGCAAGCAAAGTTGTGTCATCAGCGTATCTCAGGTTTTTAATGATTCTTCCTCCAATCCTGATGCCACGTTCTTCTTCATGTAGCTCAGCTTCTTGGATTATTTGCTCAGCATATAGAATGAATAAGTATGGTGAAAGGATACAACCCTGATGCACTCTCTTCTTGATTTTAAACCTTGCAGTGCCCCCTTGTTCTGTTCAAATGACAGCCTCCTGGTCTATGTACAGGTTCCTCATGAGTACAATTAAGTGTTCTGGAATTCCTATTCATCTCAATGTTATCCACAATTTGTTATGATCCACACAATCAAGTGCTTTTGCATAGTCGATAAAATACAAGTAAACATCTTTCTGGTATTCTTTGCCTTGAGCCAAGATCCATCTGACATCAGCAATGATATCCCTTGTTCCACATCCTCTTCTGAATCCAGCCTGCGCCTCTGGAAGTTCTCTGTCAATATACTGCTGCAACCGTTTTTGAATTATCTTCAGCAATATTTTACTTGCATGCGATATTAATGATATTGTTTGATAATTTCCACCTTCTGTGGGATAACCTGTCTTTTGAATGGGCACTAATATGGATCTCTTCCAGTCAGTTGGCCAGGTAGCTGTCTTCCAAATCTCTTGGCATAACCGAGTGATGCCTCCAATGGGGCATCCGTTTGTTGAAACAACTCTATGGGTATTCCATCAATTCCTGGAGCCTTGTTCTTCAGCAATTACTTCATTGCAGCTTTGACTTCTTCCTTCAGTACCATTGGTTCTTGATCATATGCTACCTCCTGAAATGGATGAACATCGACTAGTTCTTTTTGGTACAGTGACTCTGTGTATTCCTTCCATCTTCTTTTGATGCTTCCTGCATCATTCAATATTTTGTCCATAGAATCTTTCAATATTGCAACTTGAGGCTTAAAGTTTTTCCTCAGTTCTTTCAGCTTGGGAAATGCTGAGCGTGTTCTTCCTTTTTGGTTTTCTAACTCCAGGTCTTTGCACATTTCATTATAGTAATTGGCTTTGTCTACTCAAGCTGCTCTTTGAAATCTTCTGTTCAGCTCTTTTATCTTGTCATTTCTTCCACTTGCTTTAGCTATTCTTTACTCAAGGTAAGTTTCAGAGTCTCTTCTGACATCCACTTTGATCTTTTCTTCTTGTCTTTTTAATGACCCCTTGCTTTCTTCATGGATGATGTTCTTGATGTCATCCCACAGTTCTTCTGGTTTTTGGTCATTGGTGTTCAATGCATCAAATCTATTCTTTAGATGGTCTCTAAATTCAGCAGGGATATATTCCAGGTCATATTTTGGCTCTTGTGGACTTGTTTTAATTGCCTTCAACTTCAAGTTGAACTTGCATATGAGCAATTGATGATCTGTTCCACAATCCACTCCTGGCCTTGTTTGGCTGAAGATATTGAGCTTTTCCATTGCCTATTGCCACAGATACAGTCAATCTGATTCCTGTGTACTCCATCTGGTGAAGTCCATGTGTATAGCCACCATTTGTGTTGTTGAGAAAAGGTATTTGCAATGAATAAGTCATTGGTCTTGCAAAATTCTATCATGCGATCTCCAGCATCATTTCTGTCACCAAAGCCAAATTTTCCAATTACTGGTAATTTTTGTTTCCAACTTTTGCATTCCAGTCACCAGTGATAATTAACACATCTCGATTGCATGTTTGGTCAATTTCAGACTGCAGAGGTTGATAAAAATCTTCAATTTCCTTATCTTCAGCTTTGATGGCTGGTGCATAAATTTGAATAACAGTCATATTAGCTGGTCTTCCTCGTAGGTGTATAGATACTATCTTATCACTGACAGCATTATACTTCAGGACAGATCTTGAAACATCCTTTGTGATGATGAATGTCATGCCATTTCTCTTCAAATTGTCATTCCTGGCATAATAGATCATATGGTTATCTGATTCAAAACGGCCAAAACCAGTCCATTCAGCTCACTAATGCTTAGGATATCAATCTTTATGTACTCCATTTCATTTTTGACAACTTCCAATTTTCCTAGATTCATACTTTGTATATTCCATGTTCTGATTATTAATGGATGTTTGCAGCTGTTTCTCCTCAATTTGAGTCACGCCACATCAGCAAATGGAGGTCTTGAAAGCTTTACTTTATCCATATCACTAAGGTTGGTCTTACTTTGATGATGCAGTTCTTTCCTAGTTGTATTGTGAAAGTCTTTTGACTTAAGGTGTTCTTTCTCTTGCACTGTATCGGATAATGTTTCTGGGCTATTCATAAAGTTGCGCAGTAATGTATCAGACAGTGTTTCTCTGCTATTCATAAGGTTTTCCCTGGCCAATTCTTTGAGAAGTGAATGGCCTCTTCCTTCTTCCTAGTCTATCTCAGTTTGTAAGCTGCATTGAAACCTGTGCACCGTGTGTAATCCTGCCAGCACCTGAAACATCATGGCACACCCTCAAGCCTCACAGCAACACACAAGCCACAATAGTACGACAAACTGACAGTCAAGTTCGTCTTGCTTAACTGTTCGAAACCTCTCCACCCTCCCCTTATCTGGATCTCTGGCTGCTGCTCTGGTCTGTCGTCCCCCCTGGCTTCTATTTCCCCTGCTTTCCTGCCTGGTGGGGGTAGGGTCTGGGTCCCTCTCCTTACCTGGATGCCTGGCTGATGCTCTGCCCTGTCATCCCCTCTGGCTTTTCTTTTCCCTGCTTGAACATGGGTGTGCATATATCTATTTGTATCATGGCTCTTATTTCTCTAGGATATACCTAGTAGTGGGATTGCTGGATCATATGGTAATTCTATTTCCAGCTTTTTAAGGAATCACAATAAAGTGACCATACATTCCATAGTGGTTGCACCATTTTACAGTCCCAGCAGCAGTATATGAGAGTTCCACATCTTTGCCAGCATTTGTTGTTTTCTGTTTTTTTTTTTTATTTTTATTTTTTTAAACTTTGTTATTGGTGCTGGGGTGAGATGTTACTTCATTATTTTCATTTGCATCTGTCTAATGCCTGGTGGCATAGTGCTTAAGATATTTGACTGCTAACTAGAAGGCTGGCAGTTCAAACTCAACCCCACCAGCCACTGCTTGGAAGGAAGATTGGGCAATCTACTTCCCTAGTGATACTGCCTCAGAAACCTAAGGAGGGGTGGCTATGAGTTGAATTGACTTGACAGCAGTGAGTAATACCTAATGATCACAAGGATTTCTTCATGTGTTTGTTAGCTTCCTGAATGCCTTTTTTGGTGAAATGTCTGTTCATGTCCTCTGCCCATTTCTTAATTGGATTGTGCTTTTGTTGTTGAGGTGTTGAAGTTTTCTATAAACTTTAGAGATTAGCACCTTGTCTTATATGTTGCTACCAATTTTTTTTTTCCCCAGTCTGTGGATTCTCTTTTTACTGTTTTGGTGAAATCTTTTGATGCACATATGTGTCTAATTTTTAGGAGGTCCCAGACATCTATTTTGTCTTCTGATATTTTTGCATTTTCAGTTATGTTTGATAACATATTTATGCCATGTATTTGAGTCCATAAATTTGTCCCTATTTTTTCTTTGATGGTCTTTATAGTTTTAGGTTTCATATTCAGGTGTTTGATCTAACTTGAATTTGTTTTTGTAAATAGTGTGAGATATGGTTCCTTTCATTTTTCTGCAAATGGATATCCAGTTTTCCCAGCACCATTTGTTAAAGAGACTATCTCTTCTCCATTTAATGAGTTTTGACCCTTTGTCAAAAGTTCAGCTGTCCACAACTAGGTGGATTTACTTCTGGTTCTCAATTCTGTTCCATTGGTCTATGTGTATGTTATTGTACCAGCACCAGGCTGGTTTAATTAACATTGCTATGTAGTAAGTTTTGATCAGGGAGTGTGAGACCTCCTACTATATTCTTCTTCTTTAGTAGTGCTTTATTTATCCAGGGTCTCTTTCTTTCCATATAAAGTTGTTGTTGTTGTTGTTAGGTGCCATCAAGTCAGCTCCAACTCACAGTGACCCTAGGCACAACAGAACAAAACACTGCCCAATTGTGTCCATCTTCACAATCTTTGCTATGCTTGAACCCATCATTTCAGCCACTGTGTCAATCCATCTCGTTGAGGGCCTTCTCCTTCTTCACTGACTCTTCACTTTCCTAAGCATGATATCCTTCTTCAGGGAACTGTCTCTTCTGACAACATGATCAAAATAAGTGAGACAAAGTCTGGCCATTTATTTATTTATTTTTTCAATTGTGATTTGGGTGAAGGTTTACAGAGCAAATTTACTTTCTATACAGCGGTTCACATATACTTTGTCTCATGACATTGACCACAGCTTACCACAATGCAACAGCTCCCCTCCCACTTCCTCCTGACAGTTACCTCTTCCCTGTGTGCATCCCTCCATGCACTCCTGCCCCCTGAGCTGTCTCCCTGTGCATAAGCAGCCCTTCTTTCTCCCATGATTGTTCTCTCCAAGG
>NW_006921942.1:2603644-2604180 GCF_000298275.1 Orycteropus afer afer | reverse complement strand
GTTGTTAATGAACCTTCTTCTAATCTTGATGCCACATTCTTCTGCATCTGGTCCACCTTCTTGGGTTATCTGTTCAGCATACAGATGGAATAAGTATGTTGAAAGGACACAAACCTGACGCACTCCTTTCCTGATTTTAAACCATGCAGTATGCCCTTGTTCTGTTTGAACGACAGCCTCCTGGTCTATGTACAAGTTCCTCGTGAGCACAATCAAGTGTTCTGTCATTTCCATTCTTCTCAATATTATCCATAATTTGTTATGATACACACAATCTAATGCTTTTGCGTAGTCATTAAAACACAAGTAACATCTTCCTGGTATTTATTTTTAGTCAACATCCATCTGACATCAGCATACACATCCTCTTCTTAATCCAGCTTGCATTTCGGAAGTTCTCTGTCAATATACTGCCGTTTTTAAATTATCTGCAGCAAGATTTTACTTGTGTGTGATATTAATGATACTGTTCTATAATTTCCACATTCTGTGGGATCACCTTTCTTTGGAATGGGTACAAATATGGATCTCTTCCA
>NW_006921942.1:2597934-2602559 GCF_000298275.1 Orycteropus afer afer | reverse complement strand
AAATTCTATCATGCAATCTCCAGCGTTATTTCTATCACCAAGGCCATAATTTCCAACTACCGATGATTCTTCTTTGTTTTCAACTTTTGCAGTCCAATCACCAGTGATAATCAATGCATCTTGATTGAATGTTTGGTTAGTTTCAGACTGCAGAAGTTGGTAAATATCTTCAATTTCCTCGACTTTGGCTTTGGTGGTTGGTGTATAAATTTGAATGATAGTAGTGTTAACTGACCTTCTTTGTAGGTATATGTATATTATCCTGTCACCGACAGCATTGTATTTCAGGATAGATCTTGAAATATTCTTTGTGATAATGAATGCTATACCATTCCACTTCAATTTGTCATTCCAGGCATAGTAGATCATATGGTTGTCTGATTCAAAATGGCCAAAACCAGTCCATTTTAGCTCACTAATGGCTAGAAGCTCTGGTAGTGTAGTGCCTAAGGCACTTGACTGCTAACCAGAAGGCTGGCGATTCAAACCCACCAGCCACTCCTCAGAAGGAAGATGGGGCAATCTACTTCCGTAGTGATACTGCCTGGGAAACCCAGGGAGAGGTTGCTATGCATTGAATCCGACTCAATGGCACACAACAACAACAATGGCTAGGATACTGATCTTTTATGCATTCCATTTCATTTTTGACAACTTGCAATTTTCCTAGATTCATACTTTGTACATTTCATGTTCCAATTATTTGCAGCTGTTTCTTCTCATTTTGAGTTGTGCCACATCAGCAAATGAAGGTCCTGAAAGCTTTACTCCATTCACATCATTAAGGTCGACTCTACTCTGAGGAGGCAGCTCTTCCCCAGTTGTATTTTGAGTGTCTTGTGACCTGAGGGGCTTATCTTCTGGCACTATATTGGACAATGCTTCAGGACTATTCATAAAGTTTTCCAGTAATATAGCTCTGGTGGCGTAGTGCCTAAGACATTTGACTGCTAACCAGAAAGCTAGTGGTTCAAACCCACCAGCCACTCCTCAGAAGGAAGACAGGGCAATCTACTTCTATAAAGCTACTACCTCAGAAACCTAAGGAGGGGTTCTTATGAGTTGGAATTGACTAGATTGCAGAGGATTTTTTATCAGATAGTGTTTCACTGCTATTCATAAATTTTTCACTGGCCAATTCTTTGAGAAGTGGATGGCCCATTCCTTCTTCCAAATCTGTCTTAGTCTGGAATCTCTGCTGAAACCTGTCCACCATGGGTGACCCAGCTGGTATTTGAAATACCAGTGGCATAGCCTCCACTCTTACAGCAAAATGCAAGCCACCGCAGTACAACAAACTGACAGACAAGTGTATAAAGTTAGTGATTGGTTTTTCCATCTCTTTAAGGAATGATAATGGAATCTGGATCAGGATTACATTACAACTGTAGATTACTTTGGGTGGTTGTTGTTATTGTTAGATGTCATTGAGTTGGCTCCGACTCACAGTGACCCTGTGCACAGCAGAACAAAACACTGCCCCGTCCTGCGCCATCCTCACAATCCTTGCTGTGCTTGAGCCCATTGTTGCAGCCACTGTGTCAATCCATCTCCTTGAGGATCTTCCCCTTCTTCGCTGTCCCTCTACTTTACCAAGCATGATATTCCTCTCCAGAGAATGGTCCCTTCAGATAATGTGACCAAAGTAGGTGACACGAAGTCTGGCCATTCTTGCTTCCAAGGATCATTCCCACTGCACTTCTTCCAGGACAGATTTGTTTGTTCTTCGGGCAGCCTGTGGTATTTTCAGTATTCTTTGCCCACATCAAAATTCAAAGGCATCAACTCTTCTTTGGTCTTCCTAATTCATTGTTCAGTTTTCACATGCATATGAGGTGACTGAAAAGACCATGGCTTAGGTCAGGCGCATGTTGTCTTCAAAGTAACATCTTTGCTTAATCCTTTAAAGAGAGCTTTTGCAGAAGATTTCCCCAGAGTAATACAATATTTGATTTCCTGACTATTGCTTCCATGGAAGTTCATTACAGATCCAAGTGAAATGAAATCCATGATGTTACATATGGTTCAGTTGTGAGGATTTTCATTTTCTTATGTTGAAGTGTAATCCATACTGAAGACTGTAGTCTTTGATCTTCATCAATAAGTACTTCAAGTCATCTTCACTTTCAGTAAGTAAAGTTCTGTCATCTGCATATTGCAGATTGTTAATGGGTCTTCCTCCAATCCTGATATACTTCTTCATATCATCCAGCTTCTTGGATTATTTGCTCAGCATACAGATTGAATAAGTATGGTGAAAAGACACAATCCTGACATATACCCTTCCTAACTTTAAACCATGAAGTATCTCCTTGTTCTCTTTGAATGATAGCCTCTTGGTCTGTGTACAATTAAGTGTTTTGGAATTCCCATTCTTTGCAATGTTAATTTGTTATGATCCACACACTATTGACCTTTGCATAGTCAATAAAACATAAGTAAACATCTTTCTAGTATTCTTTGCTTTCAGCCAAGATCCATCTGACATTCCACATCCTCTTCTGAATCTAGTTTGCATTTCTTGAAGTTCCCTGTCAATATACTGCTGCAATCATTTTTTAATTATCTTCAGCAAGATTTTACTTGCATGTGATATTAATGCTATTGTTTGATAATTTCCACATTCATTTTGATCACCTTTCTTTGGAAAGGGCACAAATATCAATCTCTTCCAAACAGTTGGCCAGGTTTCTTGGCATAAATGAGCAAGTGCCTCTAGTGCTGCATATGTTTGTTGAAACATCTCAGTGGGTATTCCATCAATTCCTGGAGCCTTATTTTTTGCCAATTTCTTCAATGCAGCTTCGACTTCTTCCTTCAGTACCATTGGTTCCTGATCATATGCTACCTCCTGAAATAGACATTGACAAGTTGTTTTTGGTATGGTGAGCCTGGGTATTCTTTCCATCTTCTTTTGATGCTTCCTTCATTGTTCAATATTTTGCCCATAGAATCCTTCAATATTGCAAGTCGAGGCTTGTTTTGGTCCTCTAGAGCCACTCTAACAGAAAATACCACAAATAGGTGGCTTTAACAAGCAGGGATTTATTCTCTTACAGTTTAGGATGCTAGAAGTCCAAGTTCAATGTGCCAGCTCTAGGGACTGAGTGAAGACCCCTTGACCTTGGGCTTCAGTTCTGCCTCTTGCTCCCAGCCCACTGAAGCTGGAGGCTTCTTCTAAGTCAGACAGCTACTGGCTGCTGAGGCTGACAAACCCAATGTCGGCAAGTAAAATAACACAGTCCCCAAATTATCAAACAACACGGCAGGCCACTAACTCAAGTCCATTATCAGTCCCAAGATCAGCAGACAACATGGCAGACCATTGAGATGAAGATTCAGGTACATGTAGAGTCCAAGCATGCCAAAAAGTTCCAGACCATTCTCAAAACTTCATCTTATATACTGGAAACAGACCATATGCCTAAGGCAGCTACTCAGCTGCTCACAGTAGATTCCACCATGGAATTGACTACCAGTCTCATCATGGGAATTAGCTACATCCAGCTGCCCAGCCACTCAACACCAGGTCCAGCCATGTTGACACACAACTCAACTACCACAAGGCTTAAATTTTTCCTGCACGTCTTTCAGCTTGAGAAATGCTGAGTATGTTCATCTCTTTTGTTTTTCTAACTCCAGGTCTTTGCATATTTCATTATAATACTTTGTCTTCTTAAGTCATCCTTTGAAATCTTCTGTTCAGTTTTTTTAATTTCAGCATTTCCTCCATTACTTTAGCAACCGTCCATTCCAGAGAAAGTTTCAGAGTCTTTTCTGATGTCCATTTTGTTCTTTTCTTCCTTTCCTGTCTTTTCAATGACCATTTAATACATTTCTTCATGTATAATGTTTTTGATGTCATCCCACAATTTATCTGGTTTTAAGTCATTGGTGTTCAATAAGTCAGATCCAGTCTTCAGATGGCCTCTAAGTTCAGGTGGGATATAATCAAGGTCATATTTTGGCTCTTGTGGAGTGATTTTCATTTTCTTCAGCTTCAGGTTGAACTTGCATATGAGTTATTTATGGTCTGTTCCACAGTCAGCTCTGGCTGATGATACTGAGCTTCTCCGTCACCTCTTTCCACAGAATTAGTTGATCTGATTTCTCTGTATTTCATCTGAGCAAGGTCCACATGTATAGCCACCATTTACGTTGGTGAAAAAAAGTATTTGCAATGAGTAAGTCATTGGTCTTGCAAAATTCTATCATACAATCTCTGGTGTCATTTCTATCACCAAGGCCACATTTTCCAACTACCAATGATTCTTCTTTGTTTCCACCTGTCACATTCCAATCACCAGTAATTATCAATACCACTCATCTTCCAGTTTGTCATACTGTGGTGGTTTACATGTTGCTTTTTGTGAGGCTGGAGGTTATGCCGCCAGTATTTCAAATACCAGCAAGCTCACCCATAGTGGACAAACTTCAGCAGAGCTTCCAAACAGACAAACTGGGAAGAAGGATGGGGCCATCCACTTCTGAAAAAAAAAAACTGGCCACTGAAAACCTTATGAATAACAGTGCAGTGCTGTCTGATGTATTACAGGAAAATGTTATGAACAGCCTTGAAATACTGTCTGAAATAATACCTGAAGAAGAGGCCCTTAGGTTGGAAG
>NW_006921942.1:2595174-2597689 GCF_000298275.1 Orycteropus afer afer | reverse complement strand
AGGTTTTTTTTTTTTTTTTACCAGCTTCTGCAGTCTGAAATTGACCAAACGTGCAATCAAGATGATCATTTTGGGTTGTATTGACATTTTCATGATGTTAAGTCTTCCTATCCATGACTATGGTATATTCTTTCATTTATATAGATCTCTTTTGGTTCTTGTAGTAGTATTTTGTAGTTTTCTTTGCACTGGTCTTTTTTTTTTTTTTTTTTAATATTTATTGTGATTTGGGTGAAAGTTTACAGAACAAATTCATTTTCCACACAGGAGTTCATATACATTTTGTCTCATGACATTGACTGCAGTTCCCCACAATGTAACAGCTCTCTTCCCACTTCCTCCCCATAGTTACTTCTTCCCTGTGTCCTTCCCTCCCATACACTCCTGGCTTCCAAACTGTGTCCCTGTGCAAACACTGCCCCCCTGTGCAAACACTGCCCTTCTGTTCTACCATGATTGATCAATCACTCCAAGGAGTGTACCTACCTTGTGTAAATGTTCTCCCCATATGCCTGTCTATTGTTTGGCTGGAAGCCACAAGAGTGAGTTCAATTCCAAGCTTGAAGGGAAACTAGGGGTCATAGTCTCAGGGGTCTCACCAGGCTCTATAAGACCAGCAAACCTGGTCCCTTATTTATGTTTTTAATGATTTTGAGTTTTGTTCCACATTGTTCTTGCACTCTATCCAGGATCTCCTGCACTGATCCCCTTCTGAGTGGTTGATGGTGGTAGCTGGGCACCATCTAGTTCTTCTGGTCTCATGGTCATATAGGCTGAGGATCACTTGGTCTACTAAACCCTTGGACTAACTGTTTCCATGTGTCTTTGGTTTTCTTCATTCTTCTTTGCTCTGGATGAGGAGAGATCCATTGTTGCATCTAGATGGCCACTTGCAAACTTTTAAGACCCCAGTTGCTATTTACCAAAGTAGAATGTAGAACAATGTTTTTGTGTGGTTTTTATAAACAATATTTTTATGCCAATTGAGCTTGATGTCCCCTGCAACCATGGTCCCAAGCCCACAGGTCCAACTACCCACTCCTTTAAGGTGGTTGGCTGTGGTCAAGAAGCCACCACAAACTTGCCCCTTGTCAGCTCTGCTATACACACGAACATTCTTACAACACAGACAAATCCACATGTAGAAACATTGTCTGCCAACCCTATATATGCTCATGGGCTCAATCCCCCATGCCTAGACATAACTGATTGTTCAGCCTGTCCACCCATCTATCCATCTGTAGATCAATGCTTGTCATCACTGACAACACAGTACTATACATGCACAAGGTTTATCTTTGTTGTCTGTACCTCCCATGTACCTCTCTATGTCTTCTTTCTCAGTGCCACTGTGTTGATCACTCACATTTCATTCATTGCCCTTCTCTTTACCCAAATTAATACTTGTCTCTACCTATATAGCAATGTTCCCTCTCCTCTGCTCCATCCCTGGTAATCAACAAAGAAAGTTCCTTCCATATATAAACTTTTCCTTGATTTTTAACAACAGACTAATACAACATTTGTCCTGTTATTGACTTATTTCACTCAGCATAATGTCCTCTAAGTTCATCCATGTTATGTGGTATTTTGCAGATTCTACATTATTCTTTAGTGTTGCATAGTATTCCATTGTGTGTATGTACCACAGTTCCCCTATCCATTCTTCTATTAATGAGCACCAAGGTTGTTTCCATCTTTCTGCTATTGTAAATAGTGCTGTGATAAACATGAGTATGCATATGTCTGTTCTTGTCCTGGTTCTCACTTCTTTAGGATATATATCTAGTAATATCCTAGTAATAGGATTACTATTAGTATTATCCTAGTACTATTAGTACTATCCTAGTAATAGGATTTCTAGATCAAAGGGTATTTCTAATTCCAACTTTTTAAGGAATCACCATACTGCTTTCCACAGTAGTTGTATCATTTTACAGTCCCACCAGCAGTGTACGAGAGTCCCAATCTCTTCACATCCTCACCAGCATCTGCTATTTTGTGTCTTGTTGAACTTTGCTATTAGTGCTGGGGCAAGATGGTATCTCATTGTTGTTTTGATTTGCATCTCTCTGACGAATAATGATCATGAGCATTTCTTCATGTGTTTGCTGGTCACCTGAATATGCTCTTTGGTGAAAAGCATGTCTTCTGCTCATTTTTTAAATTGGATTACTTGTCTTCTTGTTGTTGAAGTGTTGGTTGTTGTTGTTGTTAGGTCATCGTTAGTCGTCTTTGACTCATAGTGATCCTATGCACAGCAGAATGAAACACCGCCTGGTCCTGTGCCAGCTCCGTGATCCTTGCTATACTTGAGCCCATCACCGCAGCCACTGTGTCAATCCATCTCGTTGAGGGCTTTCCCCTCTTTCTTTGCCCTCCACCTTACCAAGCATGACATCCTTTTCCAGGGAATCGTCCCTTCTGACAACATGACCAAAGTAGGTGAGAAATGTTGAAGTGTTGGAGTTTTTAATAAATTTTAGAGATAAGTCCCTTGTCATATATGTCATTG
>NW_006921942.1:2593423-2594229 GCF_000298275.1 Orycteropus afer afer | reverse complement strand
CACCCTACCAAGCATGACATCCTTCTTCAATAGTACTTGTATAGGCCTTTTATACAGGGTAAATAGACAAAGCCACAATTATAATCACAGATATTTTATTTAAATATCTTTCCCAATAATTGTTAAAGTAGAAAATCAGCAATGTTACAGTAGACATGAATAACACTATCCACCAGCTTGACTTAATTAACATTTATAAAATACTTCACCAAACAACAGTAGAATACACAATTTTCAAGTACACTTAAAGAAATTGTCAAGATATGGTTGTAGTCACTACTTGGCCACAGCCAGCTAGCCAGATGGAGTGAGTAGTTGGACCTGTGAGCTCAGGATCATAATCACAGGGGACATCAAGCTCAATTGGCATAACACACTACACAAAACATTGCTCCACATCTTACTTTGGTGAGTAGTGACTGGGATCATAAAAGCTTGCAAGCAGCCATCTAGATGCAATGATGGGTCTCTCCTCATCCAGAGCAAAGAAGCATGAAGAAAACTAAAGTCAAATGGAAACAATTAGTCCAAGTGACTGGTATAGGTACACCATGCAATCCTCAGCCTATACAACTTTGAGACCAGAAGAACTAGATGGTGCCAGGCTACCACTGTCAATCGCTCAGCAGGAGATCTATGTAGAAGATCCTAGATAGAGCTGGAGAACAATGTGGAACAAAACTTAAAATCATAAAAAAAAAAAAAGAGACCAGTTTTGCTGGTCTTATAGAGCCTGATGGAACCCCTGAGACTACGATCCTTAGCTGCCCTTCAGGTCTGGAACTGTACTCACTCCTGTGGCTTCC
>NW_006921942.1:2590593-2592198 GCF_000298275.1 Orycteropus afer afer | reverse complement strand
TTTTTTTTTTCACATACCACACAATTAACACATTTAAAGTGTATAGTTCAATGATCTTTAGTTTCTTCATGGAGTTGTACAACCATCACCATAATCACTTTTAGAACATTTTCTTCACCCCCAAAAGAAACTCCATACCCAGTAGCAGGCACTTACATTTCCTACCAATTCTCTCTGCCCTAGACAACCACTAATCTACTTTCTGTCTCTAGAAATTTGCTTATTCTGGACATTTCAGGAAATGTGAGTCATATAAAATGTGGTCTTCTGTGAGTGGCTTCTTTCACTTAGTATGGTATTTTCTAGGTTCATCCATGCTAAAACATGTATCGATACTTCAGTCTTTCTTATTGTTGAATAATGTGTCACTGTATAGATATACTACATACTTACCTATTCATCAGTTGATGGACATTAAAGTGTTTTCTTCTTCTTTTTCTTTTTCTTTTTACTATTATGCTGCTATGAATATCCATATACAACTTTTTGTGTGAATATGTTTTCATATCTCTTTGTTATATACCTAGAAGTTGAATTGCTGGGTCATATAATAATACCACATTTAACATTGTGAAGAACTTCCAAACTATTTTCCAAAGTGGGTACACCATTTTACATTCCCAACAGTAATGTATAAGTGTCTCAATTTCCTCCACATCCTCACCAACAGTTGTTACTATCTGTCTCATTAATTATAGCCACCCTACTGAATGTGAAAGAAGCTCTGGTGGTGTAGGGGTTAAGACATTTGGTTGTTAAACAAAAGATTGGTGCTTTGAACTCACCAGATGTTCTGTGGAAGAAAGATGAGGCAGTCTACTTCCATAAAGATTTACAGCCTTGGAAACTTAGTGAGGGTTGCTGAGTTGGAATCAACTCAATGGCAGTGAGTTTGTCTTGTTTTGAGTGGATATGAAGTGGTATTGCACTGTGGCCTTGATTTTCATTTCCTTTGGGGTCTTGGTGGTACAATGATTAAAGGACTCATCTGCTAACCAAACAATCCACAGATCAAACCTACCAGCCACTCTATGGTAGAAAGATGTGGAAATCTGTTTCCATAATGATTTTCAACCTTGGGAACCCTGTGGCACAATTTTACTCTGTCATATAGCATTGTTATAAGTTGGAATTGACTCAGTGGCAGTGGGTTCTTTTGGCTGAATAGCTAATGGCAGTGAGTACTTTTTATGTGGTTATTAGCTATTTGTACATCTTCTTTGGAGAAATGCCTGTTCAAATCCTTTTCCCATTTTTTTCAGTTGGGTAATTTATCTTTTTATTGTTAAGCCTAAAGACACTCTTATATAAAATGCCACTCCTCGGAAGGAAGGTTGGGCAATCCTACTTCTGTAGTGATACTGCCTTGGAAACCCAAGGAGGGGTCACTATGAGTCGGGGCTGACTCGATGGCAAATAACAACAACAACAGACTTGTCTTAAGGAGATCTGGTGGAACAAAGCTTAAGGCATTTGACTGCTAAGCAGAAGATTGGTGGTTCAAACTTACCAGCTGCTCTGCTGAAGGAAGATGGGGCAATCTAGTTCCATAAAGATTTACTGCCTTGGAAACCCAATGGGGATCACTATGATTTGGTATCTACT
>NW_006921942.1:2588708-2590493 GCF_000298275.1 Orycteropus afer afer | reverse complement strand
CGGAAGGAAGGTTGGGCAATCCTACTTCTGTAGTGATACTGCCTTGGAAACCCAAGGAGGGGTCACTATGAGTCGGGGCTGACTCGATGGCATATAACAACAACAACAACAACAACAACAACATATAAAATGATGCTTACAAAGCCTGTTAATTCAACATTGCATATAATACCAAAAAGATAAGCAATGACCCTGGTGTTTATCACTAGAAACTATGTAGTTATTTCACACAAAATGAAATATTATGCAGCTATGAAAAAGGAAGATGATCACAGAGTACTTTATGGAAAGTACTCCAGGATAATTCAACAAAGTGTTAGGATACAAGGTCAACATATGAAAATCAGTTGGACTTCTCTACATCAACAAAGAGCTCTCTGAAAATGAAATAAGGAAAATAATACCAGTTACAATAGCTATCAAAAACATAAAATATGTAGGAATAAATCTTACCAGGGGCACAAAAGACCTATAGAAAGAAAACTATAAAACACTACTACAAGAAACCATAAGAGACCTACATAAATAGTAGAACATACCATGCTTATGAATAAGAATACTGAACACTGTAAAAATATCAATAGTAACCAAAGCAATCTATACATTCAATGCAATCCTGATCCAGATTTCATCACCATTCTTTAAGGACATGGAAAAACCAATCACTAATTTTATATAGACAGGAAACAGACATTGGATAAGAAAAGAACTACTGAAGAAGAACAAAGTAGGAAGTCTCATAATCTGTGATCTCAAAACCTACTATACAAGGACTTCTGGTAAGGTGGTGGAATAGGCAGAAAGATGCACAGATCCTCTTCAACAAAGAAAAGGGTAACCAATTAACACAGACACAGAACGTAATCCTGGACCCCTGAGCCTTGAAGGGAAGGATACAAGTGGACTAAACCCCAAATAGCAGAAGAATTTGCATGAAAATACCAAAAAAGGAGACATATGGAATTGCGGTCTGGCAGCAATCCTGAGCGAGCCTGACAACATGGCACAGACAGCTTGAAGAGTGCCAAGTTGTAGTAGGACCTAAGAATTAACCTAAAAATCAGCCCTGCTAGCCAGGGACTGTATGTAGGACTGCTCTGGTGGCTGAGGAATAGAAGGTGAAGCACCAGCGAAGAGAAAGGCAGGCTGAGCTGTGGACTTCTACCTGTCCACAGGGTACTGCCATTTTGAATGTTTACAATCAGCTTGAGAATTTTGGATATTTAAAGAGACAGCACTTTACCAGATTTCAGGGGCTAAAGAACAGGTTCTGCTTGCCAGTAACACTCAGGACCTGGATGACTGAAAAGGTGAGACATTCCCCTTATTATTCTTATACCCCACATCCCTTGGTGAATGGAAGTGCAGCCATCCCCCACTCCCACCCACCTTCTGGGCCTGCAGGAACTATATCCCAGTCTGTGTGCTCAGGTGGAGACTGGGTGCCCTGCCCTACCCTTCCCCGATTTGTTTTTCCTTTTCTTTTTCTCTTTCTTTTGTCTGGTTTTTAGTTTGCTTGTTTTTGTCTCTTTTAAAACTACTGTTATTAGTAGTACTTTTGTCCTTTTTACTATTATTCTTTATTCTTCCCCTCCCAGGTCCTAGTTTTCAGCTCATTTTCTTTTCTCTGTTTACGGTTGCAATTTTTTTTTTCCTCATGGTTAACCCCATTCTTTGTTTTTCTTTTTGCATTTTTCTCATTTTTTCCTTCATTATTCTCCTTCTTTACCTTTTTTCTCTTATTGCCCTATCCCCAGAAATTGCAGGCTTTCTTGTTTTTTTTTT
>NW_006921942.1:2559479-2579407 GCF_000298275.1 Orycteropus afer afer | reverse complement strand
ATGGTGCCCAGCTGCCAATGTCAACCACGTGGAAGGGGATCTATGTAGGAAATCCTGGATAGAGACGGAGAACAATGTGGACAAAACTCAAAATCATTTGGAGAAATAAAAATGGTGAGGGGCAACCAGGTTTGCTGGTCTGATAGAGCCTGGTGGAACCACTGAGACTATGGCCTCTAGCTGCCCATCAGGTCCAGAATTGAACCCACACCTGTGGCTTCTAGCCAAGCAAAAGACAAGCATATGAGTTGAACACTTACCTCAGGTAGATACACTCCTTGGAGAGAACAATAATGGGAGAAAGAAGGGCTACTTATGCACAGGGAGACAGCTCAGGGGGCAGGAGGGCATGGAGGGATGGACACAGGGAAGAAGTAATTATCGGGAGGAAGTGCGAGAGGAGCTGTTGCATTGTGGTAAATTATGGTCAATGTCATGAGAGAAAGTGTATGTGAACTGCTGTATGGAAAGTGAATTTGCTCTGCAAATTTTCACCCAAATCACAATTTTAAAAAAAAGAAAAACCTACTATATACAGCCACAGTAGTCAAAACAACCTGGAATTTGTATAATGACAAATACATATACCAGTAGAACAGAATCGAGAATCCAGAAATAGATCCATCTACCTATGGACAGCTGATTATTGACAAAGGGCCAAAACCTTTTAAGTGAGAAGAAACAGTCTCTTTAACAATCGTGGTGGCAAAACTGGATATCCATTTGCAGAAAAATTTAACAAGATTCATACCTCACACCATATACAAAAATGAACTCATAATGGATAAAAGACCTAAATTAAAAACCTAAAACTATAGAGATCATCAAAGGAAAAAGGGGGCAAATATAGGGGCCATGATTTATGTCATAAATAGACTATCAAACATAATGAAAAATGCACAAACAGCAGAAGATAAACTAGATGTCTGGGACTTCTAAAAATTAAATTCTTATGTGCATCAAATGACTTTTCTGAAAGAGTAAAAAGAAAACCTAAAGACTGGAGAAAAATATTTGGCAACAACATATCTGACAAAAAATAAACCAAACTCACTATTGTCAAGTCAACTCTGATTCATAGCAACCCCTCCTTGGGTTTCCAAGGCAGCATCTCTGTAGAAGTAAATTGCCCAGTCTTCCTTTCAAGGAGTGGCTGGTGGGTTTGAACAGCTAGCCTTCTGGTTAACAGTCATATGCCTTAGGTACTATGCCACCAGAGCTCCCACATATCTGACAAGGGACTCATTTCTAAAATTTATAGAAAACTTCAACACCTCAACATCAAAAGGACAAACAATATAATTTAAAAATGGGCAGAGGACACGAACGGATACTTCATCAAAGAAAAGTGGCAAACAAATACATGAAGAAATGCTCCTGATCACTAGCCACTAGAGAGATGCAAATCAAAACAATAATAAGATGTCATCTCACCGCAGCAAAATAGTAAACTTCAACAAGTCAGAAAACAACAAATGTTGGCAAGGGTATGGAGAGATTGGAAGTCTCATACACTGCTGATGGGACTATAAAAATGGTGCAACCAATGTGGAAAAAGGGATGGTACTTCCTTAAAAGAGGCCAGGAAGGGAAAAGGGAGCCAGCGACGGGCCAGAACAGGCTAGGAGAGGTTAGGAAGGGATGTGGAAGCTGGTGGCAGGCTAGGACAGGCTAGGAAAGGCCAGGAAGGGACATGGGAGCCAGTGGTGGGCCAGAACAGCTAGAGAGGCCAGGAAGTGAATGGAGTGGTTTGGAACATCTAAGAAAGACAAACTTGTCTGTCAGTTTGTCTTACTGTGGTGGCTAGTTTGTTGCTGTGAGGCTGTCCCTGGTGTTTCAAATGCCAACAGTGTTACCCATGGTGGACAGGTTTCAGTGGAGCTTCCAGACTAAGACAGACTTGGAAGAAGAAAGAGGCCATCCACTTCTCAAAGAATCAGCCAGTGAAAACCTTATGAATAGTATTCAAACACTGACTGATATATCACTGGAAAACTTTATGAATAGCCCTGAAACACTGTCCAATATAATGCCAGAAGATGAGCCTCTCAGGTCAGAGGGCACTCAAAATATGACTGGGAAGCTGACTCCTCAGAGTAGAGCCGACCTTAATGATGTGGCTAGAGTAAAGCTTTTGGTATCTCCATCTGCTGATGTGGCACAACTCAAAATGAGTAGAAACAGCTGCAAACATCCATTAATAATCAAGACATGGAATGTACAAAGTATGAATCTAGGAAAATTGGAGTTGTCAAAAATGAAATGGAGTGCATAAAGATTGATGTCCTAGGCATTGTTGTTGTTGTTATGTGCTGCCAAGTCAGACCCTACTCATAGTGATCCGTCCTTGGATTTCTGAGGCAGTATCACTATGGAAGTAGATTGCCCCATCTTCCTTCTGAGGAGTGGCTGGTGAGTTTGAACTGACAGTCTTCTGGTTAGCAGTCAAGTGCTTTAGGCACTACACTACCAGAGCTCCCATCTTAGACATTAGTGAGCTGAAATGGACCGGTTTTGGCCATTTTGAATCAGACAATCATATGATTTACTATGCTGGGAATGACAACTGGAAGAGGAATGGCATGGCATTCATCATCACAAATAATGTTTCAAGATCTGCCCTGAAATACAATGCTGTCAGTGATAGGACAAAATCCATACACCCACAAGGAAGACCACTTACTACTACTATTATTCTAATTTACGCACCAACCACCAAAACCAAAGATGAGGAAATTGAAGATTTTTACCAACTTCTGCAGTCTAAGATTGACCGAACATGCAATCAAGATTTGTTGATTATCACTGGTGATTGGAATGCAAAAATTGGAAATAAAGAAGAATCACCAGTAGTTGGAAAATATGGCCTTGGTGATAGAAATAATGCTGGAGATTGCATGACAGAATTTTGCAGGGCCAACAACTTATTCATTGCAAATACCTTTTTTCAACACAAGTGGACTTCATCAGATGGAGTACACAGGAATCACACTGACTACATCTATGGCAAGAGGTGATAGAGAAGCCCAATATCTTCAGCCAAAACAAGGCTAGGAGCAGATTGTGGAACAGACCATCAACTGCTCATATGCAAGTTCATGTTGAAGTTGAAGACAATTTTAAAAAGTCCACAAGAGCCAGAATATTACCTTGATTATATCCCTCCTGAATTTAGAGACCATCTAAAGAATAGATTTGATGCATTGAACACCAATGACTGAAAACCAGAGGAACTGTGGGATGACATCAAGAACATCATTCATGAAGAAAGCAAAAGGTCATTAAAAAGACAGGAAAGGAAAAAAAACCAAAATGGATGTCAGAAGAGACTCTGAAACTTGCTTTTGAATGGAGAGTAGCTAAAGCAAATAGAAGAAATGACAAGATAAAAGAGCTGAACAGATTTCAAAGAGCAGCTTGAAAAGACAAAGTCAATTATTATAATGAAATGTGCAAAGACCTGGAGTTAGAAAACCAAAAGGGAAGAGCATGCTCAGCATTTCTCAAGCTGAAAGAACTGAAAAAAAAATTCAAGCCTTGAGTTGCAATATTGGAAGATTCTAGGGGCAATCTATTGAATGATGCAGAAAACATCAAAAGAAAATGGAAGGAATATACAGAGTCACTATAATGAAAAGAATTGGTCAATGTACATCCATTTCAGGAGGTGGCATATGATCAAGAGCCAATGGTATTGAAAGAAGAAATCAAAGATGCACTGAAGGAATTGGTGAAATACAAGGCTCTGCGAATTGACAGACTACCCACTGAGATGTTTCAACAAACAGATGCCATGCTGGAGGTACTCACTTGGCTCTGCCAAGAGATTTGGAAGACAACTACCTGGCCACCTGACTGGAAGAGATCCATATTTGTACCCATTTTGAAGAAAGATAATCCCACAGAATGTGGAAATTATCAAACAATATCATTAATATCACATTGAATATCTTACTGAAGATAATTTAAAAAAGGTTGCAACAGTGTATCAACAGAAAACTTCCAGAAATGCAAGCTATATTCAGAAGATGTGGAATGAGGGATATCATTGCTGATGTCAGATGGATCTTGGCTGCAAACAAAGAATATTAAAAACATGTCTCCTTGTGTTTTATTGTCTATGCAAAAGCATTTGATTGTGTGGATCATAACAAATTAGGGATAATATTGAGAAGAATGGGAATTCCAGAATACTTAATTGTACTCATGAGGAACCTGTACATAGACCAGGAAGCTGTTGTTCAAACAGAACAAGGGCATACTGCAAGGTTTAAAATCAAGAAAGAAGTGTATTAGGGTCATATCCTTTTACCATACTTATTCAATGTGTGCTGAGCAAATAATCTGAGAAGCAGGATCATATGAAGAAGAACATGGCATCAGGATTGGAGGAAGAATCATTAACAACCTGCAATACGCTGATGACACAACTTTGCTTGCTGAAAGTGAGGAGGACTTGAAGCACTTACTGATGAAAATTGAAGACTACAGTCTGCAATATGGATTACACCTCCATATAAAGAAAACAAAAATCCTCACAACTGGACCAGTAAGCAGCAGCGTGATAAATGGAGAAAGACTGAAGTTGTCAGACTTCATATTACTTGGTTCTGTAATCAACACCAATAGAAACATCAGTTAAGACATCAGATGACGTATTGCATTGGGAAAATCTGCTGCAAAAGACTTCTTTCATGTGTTGAAGAGTGAAGATATCTCTTTGAAGACTAAGGTGTGCCTAACATAAGCCATTGTATTGTCAATTGCCTTATATGCATGGGAGAGCTGGACAATGAATAAGAAGATCGAACAAGAGTCAATGCTTTTGAATTGTGGCTTTGGTGAAGAATGCTGAAGGTGCCATGGACTGCTAAAAGAACTAACTAATCTGTCCTGGAAGAAGTGCAGCCAGAATGCAAAATGGTCAGACTTCATCTCATCTACTTTGGTCATGTTGTCAGGAGGAACCATTCCCTGGAGAAGGATATCATACTTGGTAAAGTGCAGGGTCAGTGAAGAAGGGGAAGGCCCTCAATGAGATGGATAGACACAGTAGCTACAACGATGGGCTCAGGTATAGCAAGGATCATGAGGCTGGCACAGGACAAGGCAGTGTTTCATTCTGTTGTGAATAGCTTTGCTTTGGGTTGGAGATGATTCTACGGCACCTAACAACAACAATGACACTTCCTTAAAAAGTTGGAAATAGAAACACCATTTGATCCAGCAATCCTACTAGTAGGTATATAGCCTAGAGAAGTGAGAGCCAGGACACAACAGATATGGACACCCATGTATACTACAGCACTATTCACAATAGCAAAGGGATGAAAACAACTTAAGTGGCCATCAACAGATAAATGGACAACCAAATTATGGTACATACATATACACAATGGAATACTACGCAATATTAAAGAATAATGAAGAATCCATAAAACACCTCATAAAGTGGATGAACTTGGAGGTCATTATGCTGAGTGAAATAAGTCAATCACAGAAGGACAAACTTTGTGTTACGTCCATTATTATAAAAAGTCAAGGAAAGGTTTTACACATGAAAAGAAACGTTCTTTGATGGTTACCAGAGATGGGAGGGGAAGGGAGAGAAAATTGCTAACTAGGTAAGAGATACATATAGATTTGGGTGAAGGTAAAGGCAATATACCAAAAGTGAGTGACCAGCACAAAATCACTAAGGTAAAGGAATGCGGAGAGGTGCACAAGGGGTATAGACAACAATGGAAAATATTATTACATACACAACACTGTATTCAAACCAAACCAAATGCACTGCTGTCCAGTCGAATCCGACTCACAGCGACCCCTCCTTGGGTTTCTGAGGCAGTATCACTACAGAAGTAGATTGCTCAACTTTCCTTCTGAGGAGTGGCTGGTGGGTTTGAACCACCAGCCTTCTGATTAGCAGTCAAATGCCTTAAGCACTATGCCACCAGAGCTCCTCAACACTGCATTATCAGTAGTAAAAAACATCAACTATGAGTGGATACACAAGTAGACAGGCAAGATGATCAGGTATGGGTTGGTGAATGGGACTATGCCCACGACCATATAAAAGTTTGGCCAACCACATCTCTACATACAAATTTGCACATGTTATAGAAATGTCCATAACATACAATAGAGTTAACAGGGGGCAAATATATGATAACTTCGTAGCCACAACCAAACACCTTGAGAGTGTGAGTCACTGGGACTGAAGGCTTGAGGGGACATCAAGCTCAACTGGCATAACATAATACACAAAAATAACGTTATACATCCTACTTTGGTGAGTAGCGACTGGGATTTTAAAAGCTTGTGAGTGACCATCTAAAATGCAGCTATTGGTCTCACCTCATCTGGAGCAAAGAAGAGTGAACAAATCAAAGACACATAGACACAATTAGTCCAAGGGACCAGTGGACCATAAGAACCTCAGCCCATATGACCCTGTGGCCAGAAGAACTAGACAGTGCCTGGCTACCACTGCCAACCACTCTGAAAGTGATAAAAATCGGAAATCCTGGCTAGATTGAGAGAATAATGTGGAACAAAACTCAAAATCTTATAAAAGACCAGTCTTACTGGTCTGATAGAGACTGGTGAAACCCTAGTCACCTTTCAGGCCTGGAATTGAACTCACTCCTATGGCTCAACTTTCTGCCAAACAATAAATAGGCCTACAGGCTAAAGTGAGGTATGTGCTCCTTAGATCAATCAACCAAAAGAGATCAAAAGGACAGGGATAAAGATTAGAAGGCAGGACTGAATAAGAAAGAAAGACACAGGGGAAAGGTAACCACAGGGAGGAACTGTGAAGAGAGTTGTTACATTGTGGAGATTGCAATCAATGTCAGGAAACAAAATGCATATAAGCTGTTGATTGGAAAAAGAATTTTGCTCTGTAAACTTTCACCCAAATCACAGGAAAAAGTTAAATAAAAAAATAAATATAAATAAATCAAAATTCCAAAGAAAGAAAGTATTCCAGGATATATTATTAAATGAAAATAAGTAACTTGCCCCAATTCCCAACTGCTGCTGAGTGGATTCTGATTCATGGTGACCCTGTGTGTGTCAGATTAGAACTGTATCCCATAGGGTTTTCAGTGGCTGATTTTTTTCAGAAGTAGATCACTAGGCCCCTCTTCTAAGATGACTAAGATGACTCTAGATGAACTCAAATCTCCAGCGTTTCAGTTAGCAGCTGAGTGTGCTAACCATTTGAACCACTCAGGGATGCCAAGCAAGGTATTGTTGCTGTTAGTTTCTAACGAGTTGATTCAAACTCATGGCAACCCAGTGTGTGCAGAGTAGAACTCACCCATAGGGTTTTCAAGTAGGTGACTTTCAGAAGAAGATTGCCAGGCCTGTCTTCCGATGTGCCTCTCTCTGGGTGGGTTTGAACCATTTGCACCATCCGGAGACTTCAATGAACCATAGAGCAATGCATATAATATTCTTCCTTTTTTTTTTTTTAAAGAAAGAGGGAGAAATAAGAATGTTTGTTGTTATTTTCTTATATTTCCATGGAACATCATTGGGAAAATCTACAATAAATATTTTAAAGTGAGTATTCATGTTGTAGGAGGTAGGTAACAGGGTTGATTGTATACGTTTGTATATTATTTATATCTTTGAATCATTTACATGTGTTACTTATCCAAAATAAGGAGCTCTGGTGGCATAGTGGATAAGGCATTTGGTTGCTGAGCAGCAGTTTGGTGGTTCAAACTGACCAGCTGCTTCACAGAGGAAGATGAGGTGCTCTACTTCCATAAAGATTTATAGCCTTGGAAACCCAATGGAGGTCTCTATGAGTCAGAATTGACTTGGTAGTGGTGTTTTTTTTTTTTTTTTTTTCTTTGTATCCAAAATAAAATAATGAATTAAATATGAAAAATTTTAAAAGTAGGTAATGTGTCTGGCCCTTAGTAGGTGCTTCCTCGTGGTGTAGGCCTCATTCTGTCCCCTGCAGATGGACTTCCTTCATGGTGGGAGGAGAGTGGAGTGTGACCACAGAAAATTCTAGGTTTAATTCATCTGGATCTCAGAGAAAGAGAAGCATTTTCTTGCTCAGTAAACCATAGATAAAAATCTCAAGGAAGTGCTGTGATTTGTTCTTCTGTGTCACATGTTCATCCATGTGGCAACAGCTGTGACTGTAATTTGATGCCTCACTAGAACCACAGAGAATAGGATGAGATGGGATGTCATTTCCCCAAAGCAAGGAAGATGCTATTATCAGGGAGGAAAGTGCTTGTACACAGATTAAAACAAGAGGCATCTAGCCTTGCTAGGCAGGCAGGCATATAAAAAGACAATTCTTTTTTTCATACGTGTGACACATGCCATGACAGAGGTCTGCACAGTGTGTTGTAGGAGCCCAGAGGAGGCACCAGTTTAGCCAGGAAGACTTCTTGGAAGTGGTGATGTCCTGCCTGAGTTTTAGATGATGAGAAAGGGGTCTTCAGGGAAGTAGAGAAGAGGATGTGGACAGTGTGTTCCAGGAAGAGAGAAAGGCAACATGAGCAAAGACTGAGAGAAGGAAGATAGCAAGATGCATTCAGAAATCACCTGCTGCTCCATCTTGCTGGGCTTCAAGATGTGAGGCAGGAGTGATGGGTTCTTGTGCAGCTTTGGTATGAGGAGGCATGTACTTTAGGGGGGAACAAAAACAGCCCCTGTTTCCTAAGTGACTACTCTACCAGACACTGTGCTAAATGCATTAGCATGCATTAACTTGCTGAGTTCTCATAATACTCCTGTAAGTGCTGTTATTATCCCCTCTGTACAGTAGACAAAACAGAGGCACACAGACTTTAAGTGATTCACCCAAGGTCACACAACTAATAAGTGATGGAGCTGGGATTTGAACTCAGGTCTGTCTGATACTAGTCCTAATAAGACAGACACTCAGGGCCTGGTGATTGCCTGGAAGTGGTGGTGGAGGGAGATGTGGATGATGACTGAAGTTTGAAGCTCTAGTGCCCGGAGTATGGTGGTGCCACAGACTTTGGGAAGCCAGGAAGCATTGGTTTGAGACTTAGGGAGCAATGCATACACAAGTGGTTCAGTACAAGGGACTTGAACCTAGAGACCTGTGTTCAAATCTCAGCATTGCTTCTATGTATGGCCTTGGCAAGTGACTTTACCTTTCTGAATCTCAGTTTCCTCACATGGGAACTTTTTTCAAATTTGCTCAATAATGACAGTTCATGATAGTATTTTTCTGAAAATACTCAATAATGATAACTACTGTTCCCAGATAACTACTGCTATCTTTAAAGTGTTAAAATGCAAAGGTATCACTTTCAGGATTAAGGTATGCCTGACCCAAACCAGGGAGCTCTGGTGGCACTGCCTAAGGCATTTGACTGCTTAACCAGAAGGCTGGTGATTCCAAACCCACCAGCCACCCCACAGAAGGAAGGTTGGGCAATCTACTTTCGTAGTGATACTGCCTCGGAAACTCAAGGAGGGGTTGCTATGAGTCAGATCCGACTCCATGGCAGTGGGTTTTGGGACCCAAGCCATGGTATTTTCAACCACCTTATATGTATATGAAAGCTAGACAATGAATAAGGAAGATCAAAGAAGAGGTGATGCCTTTGAATTATAGTGTTGGCAAAGAATATTGAATATACCATGAGCTGCCAGAAGAACAAACAAATCAATCTTGGAAAAAGTACAGCCAGAAGGCTCCTTAGAAGTGAGAATGGCAAGACTTTGTCTCATGTATTTTGGACATGTTATCAGGAGGGACCAGTCCCTGGAGAAAAATACTATGCTTGGTAAAGCAGAGGGTCAGCAAAAAAGAGGAAGACTTCAATGAGATGGACTGACCCAGTAGCAGCAACAATGGGCTCAAACATAGCCATGATTGTGAGGAGGGTGAGGGACTGGGTAGTGTTTTGTTCTGTTGTACACAGAGTTGCTATGAGTTGGAACTAGTCAATGGCACCTAATAACAACACTGTTATCATTACTTTTATGAGGAAGTGATATGTTCTTTTGGAAATTCTGCATTTGACCACTGTGATAGTTAAAGTTATGTGTCAACATGGCTGGGCCTTGTTTTGAGTGGATGGGCAGATGGATGTAATTATTCCTCATGATGAGACTGGTAACCAACTCCATGGTGGAATCTACTGGAGCAGCTGAGTAGCTACCTTAGGGATGTGGTCTGCTTCCAGTATATAAGCAGTAGCATTGAGAAAGGTCCCTGAGTTTTTTGGTACATTTGGATCTTGCATTTGGCCAAGTCTTCATCTCAGTTGCCTGCCATGTTGTCTGCCAATCTTGAGACTGTTTCTGATCTTGAACTAGTGTCCTGCCATGTTGCTTGATAATTTGGGGACTGTGCCATTATTTTACTTGTTGACCTTGGATTTGTCAGCCTCAGCAGCCAACAGCTGTCTGAGTTAAGAGAAGCCTCTAGCTTCAGTGGGCTGGGAGCAAGAGGCAAAGCTGAAGCCCAAGGTTGAGGGGCTTTCACTGAGCCCTTACAGCTGGCACTATGAACTCAGACTTCTAGCTTCCTAAACTGTAAAAGAATAAATTTGTTTGTCAAAGCCAGCCACTTGTGGTATTTCTGTTATAGCAGCACTAGAGAACCAAAACAACCACCAAACATATTTGCCACTTCCTAGAGCTCTTCCTCCCATACCCCTCACCATGACAATTCTTCCATACTTTAGGGTCCAGGTCTCCCTCTTCCTAGAAGCCCTCTCCACTGTTGCTACTCAGGGTCCTCTGATACTCCTATTATGTGTCTCCGAGTAATTGTTTTGCCCAGCAGGGTAGTTGGTACATAGGAAGGACTCCAGTCTTGTCCATAGTCTCCCTCTGTCTCTTTCTCCCTCTCCTTCCCTGCCACTCTTCCTTTATTCCTGCCTTTCTTCTTGTCACTCTTTCTCTAGAAATCCATAGAAAACTAGAAATTCATAGCCATCAAGCCCCTGCAACGATACCCCCAGGGTAGCAAGAGATCCCCTAGTTCTCACTTCTAAGCATGTCTGTCTTTATCTTAACTAAAGACCAGTGACAAATTTGAGAGGGCAAAGCAATGGATGTTAGAGGTGAGCCTTTGAGACCTTGGATGAGGCACAAGAGTCTTGGTCTCTGACATCAAACAACCCAGTTGGCTGTCTCAGCCTTGGCTTGGACCTCCCCAGCCACTGCTTCCTCCATTTCTGGGGCCTGGGCCTTGCCTTCTGAAATTGAGCATGAGCGTTCTCATTTTGTGTGTGCAAGACTGGCAGAGTAAAGGTCAGGCTGATCCACTGTATAGATGTCTCCCGGGGCTGCCTTGCTCTCTGTTAAAGAATGGATGGTTAGATGACCAGCTGGCTGGCTAGATAGATCATCTGATTCATGGTGATCTTATGCACAACAGAAGGAAGTATTGCCCAGTCCTGTGTCATCCTCCCCACAGCCGGCATGTTCAAGTCCATCATTGCAGCTGCTGTGCCAGTTATTCTCACCAAGGGTCTCCCATCCCTTCATTGCTCCTCTATTTCATCAAACATAATGTCCTCCTCCTAGGATTGATCTCTCCTGATGACATGTCTAAAGTAAGCAAGTCAGACAATGCTCTGTTGTGATGTAAAAGGCTTTCATTAGCTGATTTTTGGAAATAGATCACCAGGTCTTTCTTTCTAGTCTTTCTTACTCTGGAAGCTCCACTGAAATTTGTCCACCATCAGTAACTCTGCTGGCATTTGAAATACCTGTGGCTAAACTTCCAACACCACAGCAACATGCAAGCCAACACAGTACGACAAACTGACATACGGATGGTGGTGCTAAGGAGTAGGGCCTGATTAAGCACCTTCCAAATGCTGAGGCCAGTACCAAGCACATCCAGGAGAAGAGAGAAGAAACAGGTAGCCCTCTGTCTTGGGAGGGGGAGTGACCCAGCTACCCCTGGCGGCTGGGGGCAGGTTAGGAAGATGGGCTGGGAGCCTGGGGAATTGCCTGCTCCCTCCTCACACCAGTCTCCATATGGTGAGGAGCTCAGAGGTTGATCCCCATCTCACAGCTTGGTTCACCTGGGGTAGCTGTTAGAGTCGGGGGGCCAGAGAACATTGTGCCAGGGTCTCCCAGGCAGCAGCCTCCTGACCACCTGCCCTTCCCCAACCTGTCTCTCTACCCTCTCACATACTGTCACACTTATTAAATGAGATAATCTGAGTAAATCACTTAGAATCCTGCCTGGCAAACAGTGAGTGTTTGATAAATGGAAGCTTGTCGTCACACACACCCTCACCCTGACGCGTTCATTCACAGTAAGTCTTGCATGCGCTCGTACATCTGTGCTTTCACCAGCTCTCTGACATCGCATGCCCCTTTGCCCACTGATACATTCTTTCATATGATAACATACATAGACATGCAAATACACACTCAGGATACCCTCATTTGCACTCACGCACCATCCCATCTATACTCTATTTGCTCTCTTTGTTGAGCTCCCCTTGAGAGGCTCCTGACTGTGAGATAAGGAGCCAACTGGCCAGGGCAGGGCTGCGGGAGAAGCTTGCTCTTATGGCTTGCTCCATCTCATCCCAGAAGCTGGATCTGAAGAAAGCATGGGGGAGGGATCTAGGGCTGCTGGAAGCATGGGTGAGGAGCCAGTGTTGAGTCAAGTGGGCCAGGCTGCCAGGCCACTGAGGAGGCTGGAGCCCAAACAAGCCTCCAAAAGGGAGAGAGAGAGATGGAGGCTACAGAGAGGCATAACTGAGCCTCCACAGGACCAAACCAATCTGACAGCAGGGCTTGGCTGGGTGCCTGGAGTAGTCCCAGCACAAGCAGACAACATCCAAAAATCAGCAGGTATTGTGGCCTGGTCATCAAATAAGTGGGGAGACAGAGACTGAGCCTGGGATTCCAACACACACTCAATAACATGGACTCATTAATATGCTCACAACATGACTCCTTACATAGACATAGAGACACACACAATACAGAGGCGTAACCCAGGCTCAGCAGACACAGCCTAACGACATGCAAATGCATGCTTAGTCACACAGTGTGCATATCTCCCACCCTTCTCACATACCCACAGACGCACAATATACTCCACACAACAGTACCACACTGGTCGCAGCAGCACCCCAACATATGTCAGGCATGCAACCCAAGAGCCAAAGCTCAACACAGCCAGTAGAGATATTCTCCTCCACACTGTAACCCAGAAACAGGCACACATTATTAGGATGCAAATGTACACACATACACAAGCATACATGACCACATGTATTCAAACACAGGTACTCAGACATGCAGACATGGTTCCCCCAGTCAAACAGTCTCAGAGAGTTCCTTCCTGTTCTCCCCACTGCCTTTTCTGGTCTCTATTACCATCCTTTGTGCCTCCTTCTACCTTCAAAATGTCTTAGGCCAGAACTCTTCACTCCTTAATGCTTCTACCACTCCTGATCTCCTTCCTTCACCGACACACACACACATGTGTGTATGTGCATGTGCACATGTGCCTGCAGCACATGGTATTATAAGGAGGATGCTCTGGAAAGCAGAGTTACCACAGAGGGAGTTAATCCTTTCAGGTTGGGCAGCTGGAAGACCAAGGGCCTTCTGCAAGGTGACCCACTCCACCCCAGGACTTCACCTCCTCATTCCTTGTTTGGACCCACTAGAAACCCCTCCCTTCTTCTGCTCTGCTCCTCATGCTACTGACTTGCAGTTGCAGACCATACTACATTTCCCTGCACCTTTGTATCTGTAGTGTGATCCCTTTTGCCTGGAATACGCTCTTAGCTCCAGTTCTAAGGGGTTTTTTTTTTTTTTTTTTTTTTTGGCCAGTTAGACACTTCCAAAGAAAGTTTGCAGAGTGACAGAAGGTTGCTAAGTTTTTGTTTTATTTCATTTTCATTTATAAGGGTATTTAAAATATAACTATCACCCTCTCTCTACCATCATTTTATAAAAAGGACATTTTAATACCAACAAAGTAGGAAGGACAGGATCTCAGGATAAAGGGTAATCCTTTACGTTGAACACATTTAGCTTGACATAAAACCCATTGCGTTGGCCTTCTTTTTCTCATTTTTCTCCATGAGTCACTGGAAACTTCACCAGAGATCAGTATTTGGAACCACTGAATCCTCAGCTCAAATTCCACCTCCTCCAAGAAACCTGCCCCATACCCCCACATCCCCACCCACACACTTCCTCCAAAGCTGGTTTCACCATCCACTGGATTCTGCTGTACTCTATACCTATAAAAAAACAAAACCAAACTTGCTGTCATGGAGTGGATTCTGACTCATAGAGACCCCTCCTTAGGTTTCCAAGGCAGTGTCTCTACAGAAGTAGATTACCAAGTCTTCCCTCCAGAGAGTGGCTGCTGGATTTGAACTATCAGCCTTCTGGTTAGCAGTCAAATGCCTTAGGCACTATGCCACCAGGGCTCCCTATAGCAATAGTCATTACTGTTGATCAACAATCAAGGGCTTACCTGGCTAACACTATCAGGTGCTTAACATGTATTATCTCATTTTATCCCCATAACCCTGAAAGATGAATATTTGATAGATGAGACAACCATTAAGTGGATTCCCAATCCTTCATCCCATGCTGGAGGCACTGGCAGAGGCTAGCAACATTGGGTTATGGAAAGAGTTGCAGAAACAGGTCTGGCTACACACCCAGGCTCTCTACTTTCTATTTACATGATTTGGGTGAATCACTTCCCCACTCTCAACCTCAGTTGTATGTATCATCTATGAAATGGGAGCAATAATATCCACTTTATAGTCTTGTTCTGAGGGAGTGCACATGAAGCTCTTAAGACAATACAAGGCACATAAAAGACACTGGATAATTCCCCCACAATCAACATGCATGGAAGCAGCAGTCAAGAAATCAAATGAAGTATTGCATTGGGCAAATCTGCTGCAAAAGATCTCTTTAAAGTGTTTAAAAAGAAAAAAAAAAAAAGATGTCACTTTGAGGCCTAAGATATGCCTGGCATAATCCATGGTATTTTTAATTACCTCATATACCTGAGAAAGCTGGACAATGAATAAGGAAGACCAAAGAAGAATTGATCCCTTTGAATTATGGTGTTAGCAAAAAGTATTGACTACACTATGGACTGCCAGAAGAATGAACCAATCTGTCTTGGAAGAAGTATAGCTAGAGAGCTCCTTAGAAGTGAGGATGGTAAGACTTCATCTCATGTATTTTGGACATGTTACCAGGAGAGATGGCTCCCTGGAGAAGGACATCATGCTTGGTAAAATAGAGGATCAGAGAAAAAGAGGAAGACCCTCAACAAGATGGATTGACACTGTGGCTGCAACAATGCGCTCAAACATAGCAACTCTTGTGAGGATGGCACAGGACTGGGCAGTGCTTCATTCTGTTGTTCATATGGTCGCTATGAATCAGAATCAACTCAACAGCACCTAAAACAACACTGCCCCTCAATCTCCCCTCCCACAGCTTCTGTGACGTTCCTGATTATCTCACTGTCCTTGTTGTCCTATCTGTCTTTCTCAGGTTCCTGTGCCAGATCCCACTCCCTTTCTTCCCTCTAAAGTAAGAGTGCACCAGGGAACGTTCTTGGGCCTCTTCTCTCTTCTCTCTACTCTCCAGTTCTGGGTGAGCTCATTCAGGCCCATGGCTTTAAATATCATCTATATGCTGACTCCAACATTTCATCTCCAGTCCTGATCTCTCCCTAGAACTCCAAACTATGTACTTAACTACTTACTTGACTTACCTGACACCTCTCCATATAAGCTTCATGGTTCTCTCAAACTTAGTACATTAAAACAGAGACTTTATTCCCCTCATACCAATCCATTCCTCTGTCAATTTCTACATCTCAGTCAGTGCCACCATCATTATTGAGTTGCTCAAGCCAAAATGACATTAGACTCTTCTCTTTCCCTCATTCCTCACCTACAACTATCAGCAAGTCTCACTGCCTGTACCTCCAAAATATCTCTCACACCCTTCATAGCTTTCCTTCTACATTACTCTCACCTGAGTCTAACCTCCCATCATCTCTCATGTGGATCATATCAGTTATATCCTAACTGCTCTCTCTACTTCTGCTTTCATCCAGGTTCCCCTCACCCATCTTCATGCAGAAGTCAGAAAGATCTTTTTAAATTGAAACAAAATTAACTTATAATTAAATGGATGATGTTAAGGGAAAAATCTGATGAGATTTAACAAATGTATACATCTTTACGGTACACTGAATTGGTTCGTATGGCCCTTCTAGCCATAGTCTTTGTGATTTTCCACTAGATGACTGGGTGGGTCTATGCAAATGTAGGTGCTTGTGGCACATAGAGGATTGGATAGCTTGTTAATAATGTAAATAGGGTGCATATCACCCTTGTGGAGGTGAGACCATTCAAATAAGGTATATAGAATGCTAACACAGGGATAGGTCACTTTTGCCATCTCACTAGGCTTAAAATGAGCCATCCCAGAGGCAGAAAGGGAGGATCTCACTACCATCAAGAAAGAAGAGTCAGGAGTGGAGCATGTCCTTTGGACCCAAGACACCTTCTTGATCCAAGAGACAGAGAGCTGTGACACCAGAGACAGAGAGAAGCATTGACAGAGAAACAGTAGTAGCAGAGGCAACAGAACCAAGAGACCAGCACAAGATAGAGAAGTGGGCTTCACAGCCCATGGAGTGAGAAAGCTGAATGTCTTTGGGCAGGAGGCTTGATGGTGGAGTGGAGTGCCTCTAGGCATTTACTGGCAGTGCTAAAAGAGCTTGGTAATACTTGCCTGAGCAAGGCAGAGGCCAGCCCAAGTGGTGAAGGGCCAGAAAGAGACTGGCCTTTGAACATGGCTGTGGGGAGGCTGTCCTGATTGAAGAATTGTATCTTGAGCATTCTTGATCCTGAATTTTAACCTATTGCTTCCCTTGTTGTTTTCATGTGCCATTGAGTCAGACCTAACTAATAGCAACCCCTCCTTGGGTTTCCGAGGTGGTATTACTACGGAAGTAGATTGTCCAACCTTCCTTCCAAGGAGTGGTTGGTGGGTTTGAGCCACCAGCCTTCTGGTTAGCAGTCAAGTACCTTAGGCACTACGCTACCAGAGCTCCTATTACTTCCCTTATAAACTCCATAATTGTGAGTATTGTGTGTGAGTCCTGTGTGGCCACTGCAATGAATTATTGAACTTAGCAGAGAAGTAGAGTGTTGTAGGAAGGACAATTGGTGTCCAAATTGATTTAAAAGGTTGGAGGGTGGAAGCATGTCTGACCTCCACCTCATAGGAATCAGTCTTGGGCTGTTGATCTTGATCATTCTCCCACCTTGTGAAGTTACAGAAGGTCAGTTTCTGCCCCATGCCATTTTTGCAAGCCCTGGAACCAGCACTCTAATCAAGATATAAGTGTCCTTTATATATTCTGAAACCAGGTGTTTTTTCAGATGTATGTATTACAAATGATTTATCTCAATAAGAAATCCAATTTATAAATTTATATATATTATTTTCTCATTAGTGTTTTTTGTATCCTGTCTTTGCCTACCCTAAGATCATGAAGATATTCTTTTATATTTTCTTCTAGAAAATTTATAGTTTTATATTTTATGTTCAGATCTATGATACATCTTGAATTAATTTTTGTGTATGGTGTGAGGTATAGGTTGAGAGGTTCATTTTTATCCACATTTTTAGTGATTTTTCCCATTTTAATTTTAAAAACTTCCTTTTCCACATTGAGGCGCCTTGACATTTTTGTCAAAAATCAATTAACCATATGCATGTGAGTCTATATCTAAATTGCTATTCATTTCATTGTTCTATCTGTATGCCAATATTGCACAGATTACATTACTGTGCTTTATTGTAAGTCTTGAAATTAAATAGTGTAAGTTCTCCAACTTTGTCTTTCAAGATTGCATCGGCTATTCTAGTTCCTTTACATTTTCATATAAATTTTAGAATCAGTCTTTCAATTTCAATAACAAAAAATTTGTTTGGGTTTTCATTGAGATTGCTCTGAATTTATATATCAATTTTGAGGTAATAAACCTCTTAACAATACCAAATCTTCCAATCCAGGAACATAGTCTATCAGTCCATTTACTTAGGTCTTCTTTAATTTATCTTGGTACTGTTTTGTTGTTTTCAGTGTAGGGATCTTACAAGTCTTTTGCTAAATTTATTTCTATTTTATGTTTTTTTATCCTATTATAAAAGAGTTTTTAAATATTCATTTTCTAATTGTGGCTAAAATACAGGAAATGAAATTTAAATTGTTTATATGCAAGTTTGAGTTGAAGGTAAAGAAAATTAAAACAAATCTATGAGAACCAAAATGTGACCTTAAGTATATCCCACCTGAATTTTGAGACCATCTGAAGAATAGATTTGATGCATTGAATACCAGTGACCAAAACCAGATGAATTGTGGGATGACATTAAGGACATCAAACATGAAGATAGCAAAAGGTCATTAAAATGACAGAAAAGGAAGAGAAGACCAAAATGGATTTTGGAAGAGACTCTGAAAATTGCTTTGCAGCAGAGAGTAAGCAGCTAAACCAAGCAGAAGAAATGACAAGATAAAAGAGCTGAAGAAATGAAGAGATAAAAGATCTGAACAAAAGATTTCAAACAGCTTTAGAAGACAAAGTAAAGTATTATAATGAAATATGCAAAGACCTGGAGTGAGAAAATCAAAGGACAAGACTACACTCAGCATTCCTCAAGCTAAAAGTACCGAAGAAAAAATTCAAGTCTGGAATTGCAATATTGAAGGAGTCTATGGGCAAAATATTGAACGGTGCAGGAAGCTTTAAAAGAAGATGGGAGGAATACACAGAGTCACTGCACCAAAACGAATTGGTAGACATTCAACAATTTCAGGAGGTAGTATATGATCAAAAACCAATGGCATTAAAGGAAGAAGTCCAAGTTGCACTGACAGAACTGGCAAAAAAACAAGGCTCCAGGAATTGACAGAACATTTACTGAGATGTTTGAACAAATGGATACAGCGGAGGCACTCACAAGTTTATGCCACAAAATATGGAAGACAGCTACCTGGACAACCACCTGGAAGAATTCCATATTTGTGCCCATTCCGAAGAAAAGTGATCTAACAGAACATAGAAATTATCAAATAATATCACACACAAGTAACATTTTGCTGGATACAACTCAAAACCAGTTGCAGCAGTACATCAACAGGGGGCTACCAGAAATTCAAGTTGGATTCAGAAGAGGGTGTGGAACAAGGGATATCATTACTGATATCAGATGGATCTTGGCTAAAAGCAAAGAATACCAGAAGGATATTTACCTGTGTTTCATTGACTATGCAAAGGCATTTGACTGTGTGGATCATAGCAAAATATAGTTAACATTGCAAAGAATGGGAATTTCAGAACGCTTAATTGTGCTTGCGAGGGACCTGTACATAGGCCAAGGAACAAAGGTTGTATCCTTTCATCATACTTATTCAATCTGAATGCTGAGCAAATAATCCAAGAAGCTGGACTATGTGAAGAAGAATATGGCATCATGATTGGAGGAAGAACCACTAACAACCTGAGATACGCAGATGACACAATTTTGCTTGCTGAAAGTGAAGAAGATTTGAAGCACTTACTGATGAAGAGCAAAGACTATAGCTTTTGGTATGGATTACATTTCAACATAAAGGAAACAAAAATCTTCACAACTGAACCAATAAGCAACATCATGGTAAATGGAGAAAAGACTGAAATTGTCAAGGATTTCATTTTACTTGGATCCACAATCAATGCCCATGGAAGCAGCAGTCATGAAATCAAATGATGTATTGCATTGGGCGGGAGCTCTGGTAGCATAGTGCCTAAGGCACTTGACTGCTAACCAGAAGGCTGGTGGTTCAAACCCACCAGCCACTCCTTGGAAGGAAAATGGGG